>NW_025933954.1:30749-31632 GCF_000764305.2 Hyalella azteca
GGGTCTGTACTCACTGCAGAGGAGACGGGAGAGGTATGTCATTCTGTACACATGGAAAATGATATCCGGAATGGTGCCAAACTTCGAGAGCGAGACCTTCAAGATTCAGACATATCACAACGAGAGAAAGGGGAGACTGTGCAAGAACCCTCCCCTGCGTAACAGATCCACAGTCAGATTTCAATCCCTGCGAGAAGGATCACTCTCCATGGCAGGACCAAGGCTGTTCAACGCCCTACCAAGGGATCTAAGAGAGGGGGAGTTCACCCTGGAGACCTTCAAGAGACAGCTGGACATGTTCCTGAGGCGCACAATTCCAGATCGAACTCCCCTGCAACACTACCAGCGGCAAGAAGCAAGCAACAGCATCGTGCATCAGGTGGCCCAAATGAGGGCGGATGAACGATAATCAGAGGCAGCGATCCATCGTGGCCTGGGACTGCTATGTCCCAAACAAATACTAAGGATACTAAGGAATAAGGATAGGTGTTGTCTGCGTCTGGTGCACAGTTCTATGCTTCTATCAATGACATTCTAAGCACAATTTTGCAATGACTGATGATGCATTAATTTTTTGTTAAGCAATATTTTTTTCACTGAGCAAGATAAATGTAATAAAAAATTTTTTATTTTAATTGATTTTTTGGTTAACTGGAGGCTGGAGCCTTTGCTGAGGTTCTACTGTAAATGTGTTTTTAGCCTTTAGGATTAGGGATGTCCCTTGAGGCCTTGACCCTTATTACCCCAGGGGGGTAGCCTATCAGCCCTATCTTATTAGTTATTACCCTGTAGCCTCTGGCTAGTCTGGAAAAGTCCTATTTTTGTCTGAAATATCGCGGCTCTAATATCATATAATTTCAGTAGGTATGAAATCTCGCGGCTC
>NW_025933955.1:0-1419 GCF_000764305.2 Hyalella azteca
GGACAAGGCGTTGCAAATGGTAGGATGAATGCAGTGACTTGCAACTTACGAGGTATTGTACATTGTTTTCTAGGCTCTGTTATCGGCGCTCATTCTGAACGGCCTCAATGTTCCAGATAATTGACAATATCATTAAAAAAGGAAGCTCTCATTTCATCGAATATAATACTTAGAAATAATTGAAATAACGAAAAATTCCAGCCGTGATGACGGGAAAAGCAATGATGAAGGAAAATTCAAATCATGATTGCAATCAGTTAGCATAATGCGTAAGATTTATGTTTCAAGACGTATAAATAATTATTTTCAATTGTTAAGTTTGGCCGAAAATTACAATTCGTTTTACTTAATGACATGTTGCTCCACGGTGTTTATTAATTATAATATCTACTGAACTCCAAACATTTTATATGCTTATTGCCATGCAGTTTGATGTAGCAGATATTCTCATACAATTGATAATCTGAAATAATTTCAAGATGTGCCGAACTCTCCATTGGTGAGTGAATGTATTATGTCATGAAGTATATATTATCACTCATATCATGTCATGAAGTATATATTATCACTCATATCATGTCATGAAGTATATATTATCACTCATATCATGTCATGAAGGATATAATATCACTCATATCATGTCATGAAGGATTTATCACTCATATCATGTCATGAAGGATATATTATCACTCATATCATGTCATGAAGTATATATTATCACTCATATCATGTCATGAAGGATATATTATCACTCATATCATGTCATGAAGGATATATTATCACTCATATCATGTCATGAAGTATATATTATCACTCATATCATGTCATGAAGTATATATTATCACTCATATAATGCCATGAAGGATATATTATCACTTATATAATGCCATGAAGGATATATTATCACTTATATAATGCCGTGAAGTATATATTATCACTCATATAATGACATGAATTATAAATTATCACTAATATAATATTTATAAAATAAGTCATTCATGAAGTATATATAATCACTCACTCACAGTATGATGGAAAACCTTCACGTTCAGTCACTAAAATATTTCTTTATTTCTGACATTAATATAGTTCAAGTAATCGATACAAGCCAAATCTGGTTTATCGCTGAAGTCTTTTATATATCATGGTGTGAGAACAAATCCATCATGTATAGCGGCCTTAATATAGCCGCTCGTTAACCCTGAGTATTCGAAAGATATTAAAGGAGAGAATTTTGTTTGGAAAGAATTCGTTTTCATCACTCGATTTGGGGTTAGTTGATTACATCAAATACTCAGTGCCTATCTTTCAACATTTGAATGATGAAAAAAATAAAGAAAGGTTGTAATATAGGCAAAACAAACAAGTTTTCTCTTATTATTAATATATTGTGCTTCGAGAATATACCTTTTTTAATGG
>NW_025933956.1:0-311 GCF_000764305.2 Hyalella azteca
GAGCGAAGTAAACTCTTTCTTCACTTTAAGAAAGATGGAAATTTTAAATATAAATTCTAACATTTCAAAATATCTATCAATTAAATTTCTAATAACAAGCTAATTTTATCATGGGATGCATTCCGTCGCTCCAGTTTACGCTCGACAAACTGAATGCTGACGTGTTGGATGGTTAGTTCTATTCATTACTATACTATTAATTATTAATATTACTAGCTAGTAGGGTAACATGGGGCAGCGAGCCCACTGCGGGTCACGGGCCCATAGCGGGTTTCTCGCTAAGTATGGCAGATATTGGCCCGTGTTCTCTA
>NW_025933957.1:0-982 GCF_000764305.2 Hyalella azteca
CAACAAACATGTTTGCCCTGGTTCAACTCATCATCGATTAGGGCGAGCTTTGATGTGACAGCTTGTCAGCCTGGGACTCATGGAGTCAACATACATAGAAACTCTATATATAAACTGTATGTATATTTTTTTATGTTTCATTAATATGAGTGTTTGACTTGTGCTCACATGACATAGAATTCATCAATTTACGGAGTATATATATTTTTTCGTTCCACCTTATATGGTTTTATCAAATTCACAGCTAAAGTCAGCTGTAAAAATCCTCTTTGAAGACATTAGAAATTTTAAGTATTGAGTTAATTCCGGAATTCGATTCAACGAATATCACGCATCAATTAAGCGCGTATCCACACTTTCTCCGGTTATTTCAAAATAGTTGTATATAGGCTACATGACCTACATCGTAATCCCGGCAGAAATGTACGAATCATTACTATGTACTATATTTTTGAGTACTACTTTTTCAATGTATAAAATTGCTGAAATTGAATGTACAACTTTTTATAGCCTCACCTTTTTCTTATTAGAGAATCATGACGTGCAAAAAATTTAAATCTTTTGGCTAATAATCTTGGAACAATAAACGGCGTTTCATCCTTTGCTCTGATGACATTCATCAATTCCACAGATAATCTCACTAATTAAACAGATAATCTTACCAATTACATAGATTACATCAATTACGCAGATAATCTCACAAATTACACAAATAATCTCACCAAGTACACCATGGAGATAATCTCATCTATTACACAGATAATCTCAACAATTATACAGATAATCTCACCAATTAAACCGATTATTACCGCTTGGAAAGATTATTTTACTCATTACACAGATAATTTCACCGCTTACACAAAAAATTCAAATGACCAGTAAAGCACAATAATGATATTCTGGCGCTGCACGCAAGGCGCCGTGTTTTTAAGCCCGCAGCGTCTGAGGTGCGCCCGATAAAAGATCTTTGACTTGCGCTCTG
>NW_025933958.1:0-1224 GCF_000764305.2 Hyalella azteca
AAACCCTCATTAATATTATAAACCCTCATTAATATTGAAACCCCACATTAATATTACAAACCCTCATTAATATTATAAACACTCATTAATATTATAAACCCTCATTAATATTATAAACCCTCATTAATATTGTAAAACACAAAAATGTAAGTTTATTAATTTCCGCAAGCCATTTTCGGTCACAAAATTGCAGCATAAAAAAGAAAATGTCGATTCCTTGGTCTAAAACTGAATGGCAATATTTTCCAAAAAACGAAGACGAGAAGCAATAGTGAAGCAGCCATACAGAAACTTGTGTAGATAATATGTATAAGCTGTGTAGATAATATGTATAAGCTGTGAAAATAATTATGTAATCCCTCAACAGCGTTGCACACGAGACCGTTATAGCATTCACGTGACGCTTACATATCTTCGTACATTTCGTCTTCTTACATATCTACGTAAATGTAGATATGTAAGATATCTACGTTACGTAGATATCTTACATATCTACATTTATTCCTCGCAACTGCGTCGATGTGGTAAGCGGTAATATGGATTCGAGAAAAAATGTTCTTTATAATCTTTATCTAGTTACATTATTTACTAGTCTGAATTGCCATAGCTAAAATTTAAATCTAAAATGATACTTTTTCCGAAATAAGTGAGTATTGTATTCCAATTTGGAGAGGAGCCAACTATTTTAAATGAGGAGCAGTACAGATTGCCGATAATATAATTCGCACAATTAACTTCCCACACTTTTTCTAATTAACATCGCTTTCATGTATTAACATTGCTAAAGATGTAATCATAGAAATAAACGTCAAAAATTGCACTCAGATTCTAGCCGATGTGTAAATCAGAGAATAATTTTTATGCATATCTCCTATTGCTTGGCAGGGATTTGCTAAGCTGGGAAAATTGAATTGAAAAATTATATTTAACTGTTAATTGGTCGTAAATTTTATAGATCAACTTGCAGCTCTCACGATTTTACAGAACTTTTGAGCAAATTTTTCAATTGTGAATCAACATTATATTTACAAAACACAAAGACGGAAAACCCTAACCAAAACGTTGGAAGGCAATATTATTTTTTTAGTTGAAATGAGTATTTTTTCGAGTATTCATTTAATTTATATTCAATTTACATTGTTTACATCTCATTAACGTTACGAATAAAGCTGTCACGTAAACCTTTATGTCTCTAACAATCTAGAGCTAAACACTATAATCACA
>NW_025933959.1:0-826 GCF_000764305.2 Hyalella azteca
TTTGCCTCAAATGAGCATTTAGATTTTAGTCCTAACTCCTAAGTCCATTTACTTTACTACCTAATAGCCTACTTGTCTCCTTTAAACTCTTCAAATCCTGTATGGAGCTAATTGAGAATAGGGCTGGAAAATTCCTGTTTTTTCTGAAATATAATAATCCAGCAATGATGAAACGTTACAAACTGTTGCCATATTTATTTAAAAGCCTTTAGAATTCAAAATCTATAAAATCGCTGAATGGCGGTGGCGCAGACACCCGACGGGCCGACGTACATCAGAAAAAATGTTGGCGCTGTGAGCCTGCGGCGGATTGCGGTACCGCCACTACCTCGTACAACACAGGCGTACATTCCTAGGGCTGCGAGCGCAGGGCATGGTAGTACAAATAGAAATTGTTAGCTAACATATAAATTTCTTCAAAAAAACATAGATACACATATGGTACCAGTATATAAGATTTTAAATCTTTTAATACTTTTTTCGTTTCAGATTCTGTGGCCCATTATAGATGCCAAAACACACTAATGTTGGCTGGGAACAAAACGAAGTCCGATATCCGCTGCTGCGATCGGAGAATCTGGGTACGCAGCCATGCACCACCAAATTTGTGCACCTATCAGCCTTGAAAGGAACACCTAGCATATTTCCGGATGACCACCAATCAGCTGCGTATTAAGCCTTCCGTCGGTAACCAGCCCGTGACATCATCTTGCTTTAAATATTATGAGCTTTACGCCACCACTTTCTGAAGCGAATAGCCCAGAGAGTAATGGTTATGCAAATAATCTGCAAGCGAGGACCAGTTTATTTTATAATGCATCAAAAT
>NW_025933960.1:0-1576 GCF_000764305.2 Hyalella azteca
GCCTACTGTGTTCTGTATAGCTTGTTTTTTATCGAGAATCTCCTTATATGTCTCCACGATGAGTAGAACGAGATTGTTACCGGTGTTCGCAAATCTAAAAGCGGGTTACCAAAAGAAATTTTAATATAATGCGACGTTTCGAATATATAATATTCATTGTCAAGCATGTGAAGGGTTTTGCAACACTTGAAATATTAAGTTAGAAATGACAACATTCCCTGGTTTTCAATCAAACCCGCATAGTAAACATATTTTACAAATATACTGTGCTTGTTCTGGCTGCAAATGTAGGCTGCTTCTGACGCTGTCAGACTGAGTTCTACAGATAGCTCGTTTTCTGGCTCCGATCGGTACAGGCCCTGCTCTGAATCAGCTCCGATCGATACAGGGTCCTGCTCTGAATCAGCTCCGATCGGTACAGGGTCCTGCTCTGAATCAGCTCCGACCTGCTCTAAATCAGCTCCGATCGGTACAGGGTTCTGCTCTGAATCAGCTCCGATCGGTACAGGTCCTGCTCTAAATCAGCTCCGATCGGTACAGGGTTCTGCTGTGAATCAGCTACATCAGTACAAGTCCTGCTTTGATCGGCAGAATCCTTCTCTGAATTTAAAACTTGAACTCAAACTCGCGTTTCTTCTCCTTAAGGACGGCAGCACTGGGCACATCCCCAGCAGCCAACATGGACATCAAACATCTGTCAGGTGGGAAGCAATATTCAAGCGCATCAAAATAATTTTTTCCTGCATCGAAAAAAATTGCTCAAAATATCAGCATCCGAACGAGAAATGTAAAAAATTGAAAAATTAATAACGCAACCAAATGAACATTCCAGCACCAAACAAGTTACCTGTCCGACGCAGGACTGGCATGTCGTCTCAAGTGACCGAGTGGTCCACTAACCACTAACCGCCAGCCACTAGACATGCCAATATCCACTAATTGCCAGCAACTAATTACTAAATACTAATCGCTTATCACCAATTAATTGCCAGCAATCACAGACCACTAATCACTAGCTACTAACTATAGATTAATTTCTACTAACCATGACCATTAGCAACTAACCATTAATCACTAACCTTTTACCACTGGCACTTGCCTCCAACTACTAAAGCTTAATGGCTAACCACTAACACTTGTCCCTATCATCTAACTAATCCTTAATCGCTAGCCCCAACCACAGACCACCAGTTACTAGTGTCAACCATTAACCACCAGCCACTAGTGTCAACCATTAACCACTAGCCACTAGCCCCAACCATTAACCACTAGCCACTAGCACCTAACATCAGGCGTGCCAACAGCCTGCACTCAACAGGTGATGAGTGAGGGTAATGGAAGCGAGGGTAGCGACGGCCGTCTTTGTCTTGACACGCGAGGGGAAAATAAGGGCAGGAGGCGGCGCTCAGTAATTGGGGCTTCTGTTTACAGGGAGCGGCGCCCCGAAATAAATGTGCTGAGGGAGGGGAGGGTTGCGTGGGGGAGAGGGTTGCCTGAGAGGGTAAGGGAGTTGCGTGGGGGAGAGGGTTGCCTGAGAGGGTAAGGGAGTTGCGTGGGGGAGAGGGTTGCTTGAGAG
>NW_025933960.1:2083-23673 GCF_000764305.2 Hyalella azteca
ACCCTCACCACCACCAACCTCACCACCACCACCAAAACCACCACCACCCTCACCACACCACCCTCACCACCACCAACCTCACCACCACCACCAAAACCACCACCACCCTCACCACACCACCCTCACCACCACCACCCCGAGAGGGTTGCGTGGGGGAGAAGGTTGCGTGGGGGAGAGGGTTGCGTGGGGGAGAGGGAGTTCGCGACAAAAAAGATGACAAAGTTTGACCGGAAGACAGGCTAACAAAACTTGACAACTTGACAGCAAAATTTTGACTAAAATTATCGGAAATTCTATGCAGCTGTGGGAAATCGTGGCAATTGTGGCAACTGCGGAAATTGGGGCTATTTTGGCAATTTGGAGAGCCCAAGCATTCGCGGCAACGGAGGCAACAGCCAATATGAAAATTTTTTGCATATGTAGATTTTCGGGCACAAATTGGACTTGTGTAAATTGCGGAAACAGAAATGATGTAAATGATATCGTAGACTTTTTTTCCTAGTTATCCAATATCTACTTTCTATTTTATTGTTATCATTATTCTACCTGTTTCATCCATTATAGTAATTTGATCATTCAACAATATGAATAAGTATAAATTTATAACATTGTACCATGAATTTCTCCGCGCGACAATAGTTTCTGGAACAATCTCGAAACTTCATTTCATGCAAAGCCTTCCTCCTTTGTTCTTTTGTTTTGGTTGAAATGCTGAACATCCAAAATTAAACGTCCGATCAACGTCGAAATCTGACTAAAACTAGAGAGGACGGAAAACAACCTTCCTCCTTCGGCCCAACCTTTCGCCCCTTTCTTGTCATGTCTCCCGTTTTCTAATTCCTTTAATCTCGTGATTATTCATACCTCCATGTAACCTCCCTCAAGTCACATTCATACCTCCATTTAACCTTCTCCGAGTCACCCATCACCTCCCTTTGTCACAAAAAATTTTTGGGAGTATGCAAATTTTGAGTCGTTGCTCTGTTCCCCCATTCCCAATCCCTCATATATTCCTGCTAAAATTCGTACAATTCCCAGCCAGCGGTTTCACGATTCCAATCCTGCATTCCCAGTCGATCTCGCCGGCACGTTTTACTCGTTATATCCTGAAATATATACTAACTTATAATTAAACAACAACATTGTCAGTTTTATCCAATTACAGCTCGTAACGAAGGCAATTGGCTTACCAAGACCGCGCAATTGAGTGGGATTGGATTGTCTGTCGATCAATGACTGGCAATCGCGCTCGTCTGAAGACGAACAATTGAACTAAACTTCAGGCTTCATGCCGCCAATTTCAGGCGACTTGCAAGCAACACAGGGGACTGGCTTGTGAGGACTTGCCTCGACTGATTTGTGGTTTGACAGTGAGGTGGTCTTAATCAAGCCGGGGACTTGCCACGACGTATTTTGGGTCTGGCGGTATGGACTGGCTTATGGCTTGGAGCATGACTAATGGGACTGGCTTAAATTCCCCGGGGTCTATCGGTGTGGACTGGCTTAAAACTTTAGGGTCTATCGGTGAGGACTGGCTTAAAATCTTAGGGTCTATCGGTGTGGACTGGCTTGAAGCCTTGGAATATGGTGGCCTTGAATCTTATTTTAAGCTTTAGAGTCTGGCAGCGTGAACTGGTTTGAGCCGATTTTTTGCTGCTCGAATTTTGCACTCCATGTCCGGATAATTAAATGAGCGGCGCTACCTTACTGAAAATCATAGCAGACTTATTGGTAGCCACGGCCAGGCCTTGGTTGGCCTCGATGAGCTGACCATGAACGTTACTTAACCAAGTGGTACTAAATACATCAGGAATATATATGAGACACGCACTTAACGCCTTTGTTGTGAGCGCACAATGGAAAACTGACGTGCAACGTAGCAGTTACTGTTACTTGCTGAAGATACATAGTGATACTGCCACACTCTGTCCCATTAACTGCTGCACTTCATCCCTCTCACTGCCACCCTTCATCCCTCTCACTTCTACACTTCATCCCTCTCACTGCTACACTTCAGCCCTCTCACTGCCACCCTTCATCCCTCTCACTGCCACACTTCATACCTCTCACTGCCACCCTTCATCCCTCTCACTGCTGCACTTCATCCCTCTCACTGCTGCACTTNTCCATAATAACTTTCCATCCAAAATTGGGAGAGACGACTTCGAGTTTGTTAAATTTTTAATATTTTTATCGGCTGCGCGCATCAAGTTTTCTAATGACCTCGAAGTTGAGATTGAATTTGAGATTTCTTGAATAATGAGTTTAGAATTTGATGGTTATGATGGATTTATAATGAGCATGACAGCCGAGATCGAAATCAATTATATTCCAATATTCACTTTGTACTTTATATATTTTGTTTTACTTTTACGCATTGAATTTATTTCATTTCCTGGTTTTCAGGAAATGATTTAAAATCCATCTTCTTCCTTCATTTCATGCTTCATCAATTCTTTCATTTTCATTTAGACTAATTAATCACATTTCCTCGTTGTATAATTAACATTACTTCATACTACTTTCAAAGTAAATATTACAATTCTCTCTAATTTTAACAGTTATCTCATCCATATAGCACTAATTATTCGAATTATACCAATGATTGCTCCAGCAACGTCATTTATCATAGCAATTATCAAACTACCCATCACCAACCCCATCTTAAAATGGACCCATCCTAGAGCTCATTCTAAAAATAGACCCGGCCTGCAGCCCATATTAATATGGCCCATCCTTATGCCCATCTTAATGTAGACCCAGCCTGTAGCCCATATTAATATGGCACATAATCATGCCCATCTTAATGTAGACCCAGCCTGCTGCCCATCTTAATATGGCACATAATCATGCCCATCTTAATGTAGACCCAACCTGCAGCCCATCTTAATATGGCACATAATCATGCCATCTTAATGTAGACCCAGCCTGCTGCCCATATTCACCCGGACCCATTCACAAGTTCATCTCAATATGGGTACATCCTCGAACCCATCAATTCACTATCAAATCCCCTCATCTTTCCAGTTTAAACCAATCTCTGCACCTTAATTTCTTACTTTTTACCTGTTTCTTTTCTCCTTTTTGCATCCATTCTTCCTTTCCTTTTCTCCTTTCTTTCCCTGCCCTTTTCTACACAATTTCTCAATCGAGTATCGCGCCCAGAAGCCCGAAAAACTAATTATTTTTCCTTTCCCCAAATCCCTGGACGCTGCCATCCGCACGCGTCTCATTGTCGGGGAAGACAAGCATACGACAATACGAGGAGTTACCTTACGACATTGGTATGTCGCGCAGGCTATGTTACGACATTATCACGCAGGCTATGTTACGACATTGCCGCGCAGGCGAAATTACGACAGTAACGCACTATTCACTTTACGACAGTAGCGCGCTGCCGACGATATTACATTAGTACTCACGCGATTTTACGGCATTAGCGTACAGACGACGTTACGACATTAGCGCAGACGACATTACGACATTAGCGCAGGCGACGTTACGACATTAGCGCAGATGACGTTACGATATTAGCGCAGGCGACGTTACGATATTAGCCCCGTCTTCTAATTAGCCGATGCTAATGAGTTCATCGCGTTTTACCCGCTCATTTAGTCAACCTTGTTAAGGTTCATTTTGCTCATACGACGGGTTCCGTTAAGCCGGTCGCTAGATAACAGTAATTAGATTCCATATTTTCCTCCATATTATCACTCCGACTGGCTTAGATGTTCGAATTAATCTCTTGACTTGTTAATTATTACAGACACAGTACCGTTCCGTCTATAAAATATATAAGGAATGTATCAAATTTGGAATTATATTTATAGATAACATTATTTCTAAGTACCACATGCAATAACGCAAAGAAAAAAAAGAAAATTAAAAAAAAACTAAAGAAAATTTTCTGTAAATTAGTGGTGAAGTTTACAGTAATGTTGATCCGTCTTGGGGTTTGTAAGTATAATGTTTGTATTAAAACAAGTAAAAGTCATTTGACATAGAGGTATTTGAATGTTCGTAGTGATCTCCGTAGACTTTTAGAGAATAATTCATCCTAAATTGATGTATTTATATAATTATCTTCACAAGATAATTATCCTATTAATTCATGTCAGAGCATCTGAAATCTAAATGTAATATTTTAATACGCAATTTACAGTAAAGTCGTACTTGGGCCCTGTATTTCTAGGCATGTACACGCAGCAGGCTATTTACAGCCTGTATTTGCACTCATTTTACTTGTCTTCAACAGTCATTATGTACAAAGGACAGGCTCCCTTCAACGCTCTTAGAAATGTCCGATTCTCGTTAGCTTTCATCTTTATGTAAAGTGATGGCGATATTCGTTCGGTGAATTTCAAGTGAATTAAATCAGCCCTCGAAGGCTGCCAGTGGAGTGAAAAGATAAATGAACTTAGGGGAAATCCTGGGGCATGAATTGGGAAATAGGGCGAAGGGAAAGAATTATGAACGAGCTCTACAGCTATTCTGAGTTTTGGAGATTTTCATTCTATTGTTCTCATTTGTTGATATTTATGGGCAGTCATAGTGTTCTCACTTGTTACTCGCAGTCATTCGTGTCAATTGCGCTAGTACATTCATATCCATTCTGTACAATTCTACATAACTGGGCAAGAGGAAAAGTAGAAATTTTGCCTTTTCTGATGTGAGTTATTGAATTTTAAATGGCATTTCTTTCTTTTTTGCATATTTTGGTTATTAGTTTTTCTTTCTTTTAAATTATTGTTAAATTATTTGGGGGTATCTTCTTTTTTTTTTTGTCTGAAATTTTCGCTTTTAACAACGATTCCCACAAACATATATTTATCTTAAATAATTTTTACCGAATTTTCCAGATGGCAGAAAATATTTTTCACGTATTTCCCCTGTCTAAAGTTTCAGCATTTTATCCCAGCAGAATCTGGTTAGACTGGCTCCTGAATGTCGTGAGGGCCAAAACTAATGTGATAAACATTATGCAGAGATCAAAATAAAAATTATGCAGAATAAAATTTTACAGAACAGATTTTCAGGGATTGAAATGTTTCTCTATTCATAATAAATGCGCAGTTTAGCCCGGGGTGGCCGGGCTTGATAATACATGCAATTTTGGAATCCTCTTACCCGTTTCCTGTCATTCTCCAAACTAAAAATCAGTTTCGAAACCAATCTAATAAAAAAACTCTTTAAACCCCCATTTTGTATGGAGGATGGAACTCATATTCTACTTACGTTTCAAGAATAGACAAAATTATTTAGCTTATTTATAATTCAATTTATATTTACTAATTGCCAATCAAATTTATATTTTTTATCCAATCATTTCCTCCCTCTACTTCAATTCTCCCCTCTAAAAATGAAATTTCAGGTCCAGTTAATATCCCCATTCTATAAATATCATAAACAGCCCCATAAATTTCAATATATTATTTGGGGTGTCATGCTTTAGAAACACACATAAACTCTAACAAATATATCTAAGAAAATATCAATTAAATTCAATCGCGTTGGTGAATACAACAGAAAAAAGTGATGTGCTTGCGATATGGCAAATGCAACTGCCAACTTGCACAAAGATTCGTTAAAATGCATGCAGAAGAATGATGTTGAAGTACTTGCTGCTTCGCTTAAACATGATGATTCAACTATGCAAACTATAACATCCAAGTCAAAAATTGACAATTCTGCCAGATTGGAATCAACAAAATTGAAGTCGACACACGGGAAATCATCTATTGAAAAGTTTGAAACTCCGGGGTCAGAAACTTTTAAAGTAGGATCTGAGAGGTCAACAAATGTGAAGTCAGCAAGCGAAAAGTTAACAACCGACCTGGTGAACTATGTGAAATTAACAACTTCAGAGGCAACGACTGGAAAGTCAGCCTCGGTGTCGGCGAAAGATGTGAAGTCAGCAACTTTAGAGGCAACGACTGGAAAGTCAGCTACTGTGGTGGCAAGAGATGTGAAGTCAGCAACTTTAGAGGCAACGACTGGAAAGTCAGCCACTGCGGTGGCAAAAGATGTGAAGTCAGCAACTTTAGAGGCAACGACTGGAAAGTCAGCCTCTGTGGTAGCGAAAAATTTGAAGTCAGCAACGCTAGAGGCAACGACTGGAAAGTCAGCCACTGTGGTAGCGAAAGATGAGAAGTCAGCAACTTCAGAGGCAACGACTGGAAAGTCAGCCACTGTTGAGGCTACATCTGTAAAATCCACTGTGATCGAGAAGCATGGCAACGCATTTGCTACCTCTTCGACCGATAGCTTAACGAATCAAATCAGGGAAAAGAAGCAAAATAACTTTGATCCTTCGAGATGTACCACAAAAATTGAGCAGCCGATCGAAGCGCAAATCGCCGAGTCATCGAAACCTAAGACAAAATTTCTCACCGGACGAAATATTTTCCTAAACAAGAATAAAGTTTCCAACTCGCCAAAATACGATGGCCGGAATTCTCCAAGTAAAACCGAACCGTTTTCTAAAAAATCATTGAAACTTGACGTAGAAAGAAATCATGCAGACAAAGGAACTCATGTCCTCAACGTGGCCAGCGACCGACAGGATGGTACGGATGAACTCAGAACTCAGGAGCTGATTGCGGGCAGTACAGAAACCTCCTCATATTCACGACTTAGCGGCCGTTCATCGAGCATGAGCTCTACCTTGGATGTTAAGATTGCCATGGCCCAAGCCGCCGCATTGTCTCTCAACAGCGGCCAACTAAAAGACGGAAAACAACCTAACAGTGCTTCTCAAGAAGCGATTACGGACGTCGAAAACTCGGCCCCGGGAGTCGTGAAAGTAAAGAAGAGTGGTCGACTATCGAGCTCTATGGCCTCCATTAAAAACAGTCCCAGTCGATTTAGCCTGTTCAGTCGCCTAAATAGTTCAAGTAACGTTCTCGACGCCGAAGCCAAAAATAAAGCAAGCACTGATATACCTCTGGAAACGAAATCAAACACAAAAATTTCCGGTGCTGCGGCAAAGAAACTGAAAACTCAAATCCAGAGCGCTAAGTGGGAACCAAAAGCGCATGCAGATTTAATAGAGAAATCGGAAGCGTACAAAGCCCGAATGGAAAAAATTCAGTCGTCAAAGCTCACCAAAGACTCGAAACAAACGAGCAAGACGAGCATCACCTCCATCTTGTTCGACACCTCGAACCAATATCCTCGTGAGCTGATGGAGCAGCTTAGTACCGAGCTTTGGGGGAGAGAAGAAACTGTAAAACAAAATTCTGGGAACGTAAAATTAAGTCCTGGGACTAGAAAGCAAAATTCTGGGACAGTAAAACAAAGTCCCAAAGTGGTGTCCGAAGCTTCTAATAGTTTAGTTTCATCGAACCAGAGGCCAACAAAGCGGTACGTACGCACAAATACAGAGCCTTCCCTGAACGTAGGAAAAATCACGGGCATTGATGCTCCTCGGATCAAATATGAAGTAAAAAAGACGAATAATCCCATAGAATTAGCTCTGAACATGCAGAGTACCAGCGACGCCTTCGAACATCTGGTAAGTCAGGCGACTAGGGCGAGCATCTACACCATCGATGTGTCCTATGACGACAACCTCGAACCAGAAAGAAGAAAGAGTCCAGAGAGTAATCCTGTCAAGCCAAATAATTCTGCCACCTCTGATTTTTTACGGAACAAAGAGCCCAGCAAACTTAGCAAATTTGAGCTTCGCTTGCCAGACGATCTTAAGAACAGGAAATCCAAAAGCAAAACTGGGGAAACTTCAGTCCATGAGTCATCTAGAATACCCGCTGCAGCGGACACGCCGAGCCTCCAAAACATTGCGATGTTTAAAGCCCCGATCGTTAACGTCACTCCAGCAGTTGGCCGCGATGGATTCGACGCCCATTCATCTACATCCAGTCCCCGAGGTCATCCATCATCGTCCACTTCAGGGTCAGCCAAGACCAACTCAAGCCAAAGCCAAAACCGTCCTGGGTTAAGAAGTTCAGCCTCATGTAGTGAAGGCAGAGACCTTGTTGCCGGATCGAATGTGTCGTCCCATAAAGATTGCCAGGGCGTGCCGAGTTCATCAACTGCGCCTTCATTAAATACTACATCAGCTAATAACGTGGAACGGAACTTGAAAATGACTGACGGGAACAATAAAAATGCCTCAAACAACACATCGACGGCAGTTACGTTAAACAATCATAAAAAGGTCGCGAACAATAGTAAAGAACACGAGAATAGCAGTCTAGTGAACACTGCGCTGACGACGGCATCGAAGAAGCAGAACACCAGAAAAGGAGATGTGAACACAACACTGACTGCAGTGTCGGGTAAACTGAACAACAGACTCAGTGTGTCACTGCAACCACTCCAGTACTGTTCAGACGACGATTCTGCCTCCAACTACCACACACCGGCTGGCTCTCCACCAGCTGTGTCAACCTTCGCACCCCAAACAGGTATGTCATGTCTGAAGTCGGCCCACACTCTCTTCATTTCTGGCTGAATCCTTGTATGAAATCGGTAATTATTCTCATTTAACAGTGGCGTTTGATGATGGCAATAATTTTACAGACATTTACCTGTATGGATGTCCAACACTAGCTTATTAGATTACGATAACTGACAGGAATTTGACAGTCCATATGAATAGTAATAAAAATTATGCGGTACATAAGAAATTATTAATGCAAGTATATTATCTTCATCTATCTGGTGTGGGCTAAACTGAGCGAGATGTTAATTTGTGCGCCTAACTGTTTTTGTCTGAGGCAGGTTTTTTCGTGACATTTATTCTTTGTGAATTTTACCCAAGCCTTATAGATGTATTTATACAATATAAATTGTGTGTTCATGGATTATAATTACGGTTTGAAATAAAACTGTGTCGGTAGTTCACAGGAATTTACTATTGACCATATACCTGATCAGATTTTTTATGTGGATAATAGTCTTTAGTCGCATTTTCTATCATCGTGCTATACTGCCCTGGTACTACCTCTCTGTGCTTTGTATCTACGTAACACTCAATGTAAGTAGATGTAGAGCTACCATGCTACCGTGAGCCGTGACCATGCAGTACTAGTAAGCCAACAAGCAAAGGTAGACTCCAACATAAGTCACGGTAGGCAACAACTTTTGTCACTAGTGCAGTCTATTTTCAGTCATTAGTGACACAATTTCCCGTCACTTTTGACCTCAATTTTCTGACATTAGTTACGTCAACTTTCAGTCACTAGTGACTCAATTTCCAGTCACTAGTGACTCAATTTCCAGTCACTAGTGACTCAATTTCCAGTCACTAGTGACTCAATTTCCAGTCACTAGTGACTCAATTTCCAGTTACTAGTGACTCAATTTCCAGTCACTAGTGGCCTATATTATCAGTCAAAGGTACCTTAGTTTCATTCACGCTTATTTTAAATGCAATAGGTGTTAGCAACAAAAATAAATGCGTAGCAACTATCGAAATACTAAGTCATTCATAATATTCATGATATATCGTGCCTGAGTTCAAACAGCTACTCTTCATGGCGAAGTTTTAGCAGGGGGATGAGTGGCCGGCTCTCTTCCTGCCACGATTTCCAATAGGGTAAGATAGCTCAGCCCGATTGCCGTAGCTGCAAAATTTCCGCTTCAAAGGGCATATTTCCGCTAGCCAAAATGGCCGTCATTCTAGCGGGATTACCTGAGGCTCATCTCCATGATTTGCCTGAAGCGCTCGGCAACATTAGAAGAAGCTTAGTTGTTGCTGATCTTGGTATTGATTATGGTTCTGTTGATGGCGATGTTGGTGATGTTGTTGTTGATGTTATTTATCTTGAAGTTGTTGGTGTAACGAATTTTACGTGGTTTGAGCTTTTCCTATCATTTCTGTTATAAATTGTGTTGATGTCGGTATTTTTACGGTGATGTTCATTCATAGTTGGTGTTGATAATGTTCGTTTTATTAATTTCGTCGTCGTTGTTGTTGTACGTTGTTTTTGTTTTTCATGTTATTGTTGTGGTTAATAATGTTTGTGCTGCTAACTAATATTGTTGGCACTTATTATGTTTTTCAGAATTTTTGTCGCAAGCACTGCTGATGTTGTAGATATAGATGAACATAAGTTGTTGATGCAGAAAATACTAAAAAAAATTTTGATGGAGTTCAAGTTCATATTGTTGGTGTGTTAGGTCTCGTTTACGTTGCTTGCATCGCTAGTAATCTTGGTATTAATAATACTCTTGACTCTTGATATTAATACAAATTTTATTATCGATTTGAATTATAGTGATGACGTTACTGAAGATGTGGCACAAGCTGTTCATGTTCTGCTGTGCTGTTCATGTTGCAGTTATTGATTTTGTTAACGATTTTGTGTGCTGACGCTATAACATTGATTCGATTTCGGTGATATTTTGGTCGTTAATTCTACGTTCAGCCGTAAGTTCTACGATGGTCTTAAGTTCTACGATGGTCGTAAGTTCTACGATGGTCTTAAGTTCTACGATGGTCTTAAGTTCTACGATGGTCTTAAGTTCTACGATGGTCTTAAGTTCTACGCTGGCCTCAAGTTCTACGTTGGTCTTAAATTATACGATGGTCTCAAGTTCTACGATGGTCGTAAGTTATACGATGGTCTTAAGTTCTACGATGGTCTTAAGTTCTACGATGGTCTTAAGTTCTACGATGGTCTTAAGTTCTATGATGGTCTTAAGTTCTACGATGGTCTCAAGTTCTACGATGGTCTTACGTTCTACGATGGTCCTAAGTTCTACGATGGTCCTAAGTTCTACGATGGTCTTAAGTTCTGCGATTATCTTAAGTTCTACGATGGTCTTAAGTTCTACGATGGTCTTAAGTTCTACGAAAAATCCAACAATCATAAAAGGTACATCCTCTTTGAAATCCAATTCACAAATGTTGGCTGGCTACTCAATGCGCGCGTAATGTTACTTAAGTTGACAGGTCCTTTCGATTTTCCGAGATCAGAATAATAACAAAAATTGCGTTCAACTTTATTTCATTCGACGCAAGAAGGAAACTATTCTTTTCGAGTCCTCGGCCGTTAAAAGTTGAACTAAACGTGCAATACAAGACGTCGACACTTTGATGGATCACAGCAACAAGTAATTCGTGTATGAAACCTTACGATATACACACTCCGAGTAATGAGTGAAATGTTGTACAAATAACGAGCAATTTATGTCATGTTAAGTGATCATTTCATGGCCGCCGATAAACCTGCCATAACTTTAAGTGATCACATCGTGGTTGCTGATAAACTTGAAGTAAGTGCAGGTGACCATGTCGTGGCCGCCGATTAATCTGCCGTAACTGTAAGTCATCATGTCGTGGCCGCCTATTAACCTACCGTAATTGAAGATGATCATGTCGTGGCCGCCAATTAATCTGCCGTAATTGTAGATGATCATGTCGTGGCCGCCGATTAATCTGCCGTAATTGTAGATGATCATGTCGTGGCCGCCTATTAATCTACCGTAATTGTAGATGATCATGTCGTGGCCGCCGATTAATCTGCCGCAATTGTAGATGATCATGTCGTGGCCGCCTATTAATCTGCCATAAATGTAAGTTAACATGCCGTGGCCACCGATTAACCTAACACTGTTAGAAAAATTACCGTTAACGGTATTACCGGCGTTTCAGTGATCGGTCGGAACGTGAAATAAAACATCGTGTCGCCGTTTTTATTCTAATTTAACACTAGAAATCCGTATAACATCTGATAAAAACGGGGAAACAGTTTATTTTCACGGAGCCACCGGCCACTAGAATGCCAGTGGACCGTTTTTTTCACCGTTTTTTTCTAACAGTGTACCGTATCTGTAAGTTATCATGTCGTGGCCGCCGATTAACCTACCGTATCTGTAAGTTATCATGTCGTGGCCGCCGATAAATCTGCCATAACTATACACTGAAACTCTCAATTCCTCAGCCCTGTAGCTGCTGCTCGGCCGCGCGCCTCCCTGTGAGTAACGGTAGTCGTATCTTATCATATAATGATAGTCTTATCTTATCATATAATGATAGTCGCATCTTATCATATAATGATAGTCTTATCTTATCAATATAATGATAGTCGTATCTTATCATATAATGATAGTCGTATCTTATCAATATAATGATAGTCAATCTTATCATATAATGATAGTCGTATCTTATCATATAATGATAGTCGTATCTTATATTATAATGATAGTCGTAATTTATCATATAACGATAGTCGTATCTTATCATACATATAATGATATTCGCATCTTATCATATAATAATAGCCCTATCTTATCATATAATGATAGTCTTATCTTATCATACAATAATTTTTGTATTTATATAGAGTGCGGTCGGCTTCTCTTCCATTTCCATTGATCCCAAGACGGCATCTCAATAAGCTTTGATCACCGCGCCTTAACGTGCGCGTGGTTCCCGTAGATTCTTGTAACTACGATCAGTGTAAGCTCCCTACGACGGATGTTGCAGGGCGTGAGACGATTTATAATAATGATAGTAATAACAATAACAATAATTATAATTGTAATAATAATTAAAACAATAGTAATAGCAATAATAAATATAATCATTATAATAATTTTATTAGTAATATATTTCCATTGAATAAAAAAATAATGTCTTTTCTGACTTGAGGCAAGGTAAACAATCAAAATTTGAAAAGTGGGAATCAAATTTCGATTAGAACGCACGGCAGCCTCTTGTTCTCCTCATCATTTTCCTATTACTACTACTTTTTAAGACCAATTCTAAACTTCTACTGTTGATGTAGGTTTTTACTTTCCTTTCAACTCTACCTCGGTTTTCTATGAGTGGGCCAACTCTTTAATTACATTCATTGTCGAGATAGTTTAGTATGTTCTTACATTTACATTTTACTCTTCTATATGTAAGTGTAAACTTTACTTTAACTGTCGACTTTTTGCATCGCCTATTGGCATTATATTTGTCCAACTAACACCAAATTAATTTGAAAGTCATTAGTCACCATATCCTAACCTACTTCAGTGACAATTCCAGTCGTCGAATTGTCTGCCAAAAAATTACCGCAGACCCACACGATATATATTTTGAACACAACAAAAACGCGAAAAAAACATTGATTTGGACATAATCACGGAAAGTACAATCAGAGTCTTGATTAACGATAATTTGCTTACAAAACTAACACGGTTCAGTACAATGGCCACCCGTCATCCATAGCAAGTATTAATCAACGCCGAATTAAAGACTAACAGCAAGTAACACTCACATCCATCACCCAATACTAACGAAACGTAACACTCTCATCCATCACTTAAATGATCCAAATTTATTGTATTGCTTGGCAGCCTTCAACCATGAATGCCTCTGCATTATGCGTTTCTGTTCAACCTAATTTAAAAATACCGCTATCGCTTCATGCGGTTGAGAATTGGCGACGTTTTTTTCTCAGTGCATGAATTTTTCATTAAATTCTACTATTAATTTTGCATGATTTGGTTTGTGTTTGATATTATATAACACAACAGAACCAGCTTAGTTGCACGAGGATAGTATGTAGAGCTCAGTAATAATGCTGTTCTAGCACTGTACTTACGTCGTAGAGCTTCTTTTGTTGTACTGACGATGCTTCATAGCCTGTAGTGATATCAAGATTATATTTATTTTAGCATGGCTTTGAAATAATCGTATATTTACTATTTTAATTACGGTGTATTTAGTTAATGAAAGTTTTCATGTACATTAAAATTAACATTTACCGCAGCCGCTGCACCAACTGACGTACCTACTGTCGCACCAACTGCGGTAAAAACTGGTGCGCAAGCCTCATCATCAGTTTCATCCCATGCTGATGCACCAGCAGTTGCACCAACTGCTGCTCCAGCTGCACAGATCAACTACTACCCCAACTGTGACCCCACCATCTGGCTGCGCACCTGCACCCATCCAGAGCATGTCCCACTCAGTGGGGTAACTATAGGTAGGTGTGATGGGTGATAAGTTCGCGGCAGGTGTGTGATGAGGCGTGGTGGGTGCAGAATGAGGTGAATGAATTGTTAGTTGGATGATGGGGTATTGGGGGCAGGTGTACTACAATACTTGGATATTGAAGATAAACTGATGATTCTTGCGTCTAGCAGCGACCAGATCAGGCTGCAGCGCATATACATATCTTATATCAATCCCGGTCTCCCAGCCGCTAATTAGGATTTCATGCTAGTAATCTGGAGCACCTTTAATCAATGGAGCCACCTGCTGCTATTCAGAACCACCTTTCACTAACAAGAGTCCCTGTCTTCCCTTCTCAGGGGAGGTGCCGCGGTGGCTGAACGGGACTCTGATCCGCAACGGTCCGGGCAGGATGCAGGTGGGGACGGACATGTACCGACACTTATTCGACGGGTCCGCCCTGCTACACAGGTGCGTTTTTTCACTTATGTGTGGTCTGTACGATTTGGTACGTGTACGATTTGAATTCGGGTCCTGGGTATGTATTGTAAATACTTGGGTATGTATTGTAAATGAATTGTATTGCTACTGACGTGCAGTTTCTTAACGTTTTTCCACAAGACTCTGGGTAAAATTGCGGAATTTGAGAATGTCAGTTTCGCTTAAAAAGGCCTCATCGGGTTGAGTTATTTAGCTGAAGAGACCGTGGCTCCACATGACCGTAAACTTGATGTACGTGGAAGCGGGGGAATGACAAATCACTTTGTAAAGCAGTTTGATAGAAGCCCATGCATGACTTTTTGAACATTAGAGTGAATAAACACCTAGTGAATAATAAGTATAAGAAAGGAAGTATTTTAATAAATTGGCGTTTGTTGGCTTAAGCAGCTTGCTAGAAGCTCGGATGGAAAATCTATAGTTAACCCACGAATTAGATTTAACGCACGTATAGGTATTTAAAATGTTATATACTTCATTTACTCAGCGATAATTTTGATATGCAATATTTACATATGGTTCAGTATCGATACTTGTAATTAGACGTGGAATTGTATGCTTGAAAATCTTGTATGCCTGACTCACAACTAACTGCAAAGCGGCCATAAAGAAGCGTACGAAAAACATTTATACAGTTGACGACTTTCTTACTTCTGTATTTTTTTCACGATTTCCTGGACATTTTTTGATAGTCATTTAACACTCGCCCTTCAAATTTATATGCAATTTTATTTGTTAATATTTTATCTCCAGGTCTCTGCTAGCATTTTCCGTTGAAGAAAAATCTTGTTCACGGCGACTTTGATTCCAGCCATTCTCAAATAGTTCAGTAATCACTTTAGTCGTGCGAAAATTGCAGTTTCTTTGCTGTTGTTGCATACAACACACTTCACTAGCGATATATATTATATGTGAATATTGTATACAGTGTATGTATATTGTATAATAATTCATGCATCTGTGACCATGATATTTATGAGTTATAGTAATATAACTCGGTTTAAGTGCCAATTTTAGTCTTATTTACGTTTAATAATTATTAAGTTTAGAACCCCCTGACTGTTCAGTTATTACGACCATGTAATCAGTACGTGCCATTTTTTCTTTATTACTCTACATTTTTATGTAGAATTCATGTCTTTGTTTTTCTATAAAGTTTTACAAATTCCCCACTGAATTATCCAAAGTTTTACTAATTCTCCACTGAATGCCCCTAAGTTCTGCAAATTCCCCACTGAATGCCCGAAAATTTTGCAAATTACCCACTGAATGCCTCAAAGTTTTTCAAATTTCCCACTGAATGCCACAAAGTTTGGCAAATTCCCCACTGAATTCCCTGCTCGTTAAAGTTCGTTAGTTTCATTCAGGCTTGCGCTGCAGTGACAACATTCCAACACCACCATCGCGCTTGCAAAACTCTCAATTAAAGAAATAAGTAAAACTTTTCCCAAATAACCACGCACTTTGACCTTGTGTGGGCTATCGTTACTAAGTTTGTCCTGGTAGAATGATGTGTCAGTGCTAACAGCAGAAAGTGTTTCACTATTTGATGCTTTAACCCATTAATTTTATATACGATAATAATTCATTTTGTTTGTTTAATTTCGCTTTGTTTGCGTGGTGAGTTCCTTATGTGGAAAGTTCTGCCCCTCTTTATCTCGATACCTAACATTTAATAACTTGAGTTCTAATGTCAAGTTTAACATTAAATTGTATTTATTTATTCTTAATGTAAAGCGCGCTACACATTGAAGCAATGAAACTTCTTTCAACAGGCTTTTGATTTCTTCCACATGGATCTATTACCTAAGCACTTCTTCATAACATTCTCCCGGAAAATGTTTAAAAATTTTGCTTTACCTAACTTTTTCTATTTGTATTTAGTCAAGTCAGCTGTTATGTACGCACACAAGTTATTCGTGAACTGTTCCTGTACGTTCGAACCTCTCAGGTTCAGGTTCGCGGACGGTCAGGTTCAGTACCAGAACCGGTTTCTGGAGTCGCAGAGCTACCAGCGTGACACCCGCGCACAGGCTATCGTGGGCCGCCACTTCGCGACCCAGGGACGCCCCGACCCCTGCCGCACCATCATGCGCAAGTGGGTGGGGTTGTGGGGTTCGTTGGGTACGGGGGTTGAGTGGGTCCGTATACGTGACCCGGGGTTGCCCCGACCCCGACCCCACATCATGCGCAAGTGGGTGGGGTTCGTTGAGTTACGAGGGTCGGTATACGTGACCCGGGGTTGCCCCGACCCCTGCCGTACCATCATGCGCAAGTGGGTGGGGTTCGTTAGGTTGCGGGGGTCGGTACACGTGACCCGGGGTCGCCCGACCCCTGAAGTAATGAACGTAACAAGCAGTCCGTTCAGGTTCTTTAAATTTTGCGGTTGAATGCTACTTTTCCGGCGAATGCAGGAAAATGGTTTACAAATCTTACCGAGCAAATAAGTCAAGTGATAGCGCAATCCATAGAAATAAAGTGAATTTATTACTCAACTCATTAATTAAGCTGCATACTGTTCTTGTATTTTTACAGATAGAAAAAGAGCTCTCGAATGGTGCAATTTTTGTGGAATATGTAGAGAAAAACCTTTCAGAAGTGCCCATTATTGTGTAAGATTAGGTATAGTGTCCACTCTTATGCTTAAATGCGGTCGACTCTCATTTTAAAGCGTAAACTTAGAGGTCATATGTTCAGTACGCCATCAATCCAACAATACGTGTCCATCACCTGTCTAAGATCCAGTAATAAGTAATAAGGCATGATGAATCCAAGCATGATGCTTGAAATAAAAAAGAGACATTTGCACAAATTCAGACAGAGAAGAGCAGAATGAATGATAAAGATCAATGGGTTGAAAAGGTCATTGCTGTAGACTGCCTTCATCGTCCAGCGAACGTCAGACGATCTCGACTTTTGACATGGGACGCGATTCAAGCGAAATGTCAATTGATGATACATTTTAAGATTGTATTCCTTTATGGTGATAGACTTCGTAGACTATAATTGGTTACTTTTCAAGACAACAAAATATTAGAAATAGTCAACTTTTATGTCACAGTTAACTCTGGTGGGGCGTCTGAATAAAATACGACCATGGCATTTGAAAATAAATTCTTTATTTTATTTTAGAGTACCTCATAAATAATTGCCAATACATTTTTAATTAAGACCACGTTAGCATTAAATTAACTTGTATTCCATATTCCAATAGCATATTCAATTTCATGTGATATAACTGAAATAATAACATATTCCATGTGATATAACTGAAACAATAACATATTCCATGTAATGTTACTGTGGCATTAACGTATTCCATGTTACATAACTGCTAGATTAACACATTTCATGTAAAATAAGTGCGTCATCGCCACATTCCATGTAAAATAACGCCTCCATCACCACATTCCATCATTCCATGTAAAATAACTGCGCCATCACCACATTCCACGTAAAATAACTGCATCATCATCACCACATTCCACACACTATAACTGCAACATTAACCACGCAGCCTGAGAAGTAAGCTGGTCTTGTCGGAGCAGTTCACCGACAACTGCCAGATCAGCGTCTACCCTTACGGTGACGGCCTTTACGCCCTCACAGAGACGCCTTACGCATACAGGGTCGACCCCACCAACCTGCACACCGGCGAGAAGGTTAGTACCACTGTACTACCACAACACATGTATAGTTTATCCTACCGGCGACTACCCCACCAACCTGCACACCGAAGAGAAGGTTAGTGCCACAACACATGTATGGTTTATCCTGCACATACAGGATCGACCCCACCAACCCACACATCGAGGAGAAGGCTAGTACCTTAACACATGTGTAGTTTATCCTGTACTTACCCCACCAACCTACACACCGGCAAGAAGGCTAGTACCTGAACACATGTGTAGTTTATCCTGCACCTACAGACTACCCCACCAACCTGCACACCGGGGAGGAGGTCAGCATTCTATAAGATAGGATAATTGTGTAGTTTATCCTTCACCTACAGGCTACCTTTCCAATTAATTAAGGTAGCCAGTAGGAGCCTGTAAACTCCGGGGAAAAGATCAACTATATAATGCATGTTTTTTATCCGGCGCCGGTGGCAGGTTAACTGGTGTGGCAGTTTAACAGATTTTTCAGGTTAATGACAGCCGGTAAGACCATGTTTCCACATTTTCTATCCATGTCAGCAGTCTTATTTGTTTCAATAAGCAGCTTTCTTACTATATTGTCAAACTGTTTGCAATGGAATCTTCATAGTTTGATTCATGTACAAATTATTCATTTCACGGAATTTTTCTACCAATTTTCCTTTCAATTTTTTAATACCTCGTCTCAGTTCAGGAAGCCATTAGGCTTTTTATTGGCCCTAGTTTTTCAAGTCGCAGAGTTCGAGGGCCCATCGCCAGCTTCCAGAAATACGGAACGATTGATTAGTTTTAGGTAGTGAATTAACGAAATGTTTTCTACTGATCGATTCATGACTCTCCCTTGAAATATTTAATTGGACTATTCTTATACTAAAATAATTCATTCATTAATGGTAAATAGATAGATTTTGAACTATTCATTATTAAAATTGAACTTTTAAATAAGGAATACATTTATTTGAATGAATACAGGAAACATTTATTTGAATGAAAGAGAAATGAATTCTTTCGATTTTATGGGATACCCATAGATGTTTAACAGTCTCATGGACCTCTCGTTTATGAATTATTCTGTAAATATTAATATGTAAAATTTTATTTCCATTGTCTTTGAGTTGTTGTTTTAGTTCTTTTATATTTATGCTACCAGTTTAGTCGAATTTTTCGAAACTAATTCTGTTATAAATTTAATTTGTATTCGACTGAGAGAAATTATGAGTTCGTTCCTGCATTCTGTTGATACGTATTATTAATGCAATACGCTTTTCATTAGGCCACTAGAAACAGAATGATAACCTACGTACATCATATTTTCCCCCAGTTCAAACAATTTCTAGTTTTACTCCTATTACACCCAGATCTTTCCCCCAATAACCAGTTTTCTTTCATTCGTCTGCCATTTTCCTTTACCTACTCCTTGTATTTAAAGTTAAACTTTGTTATTCCCCATCGCTCTTTCCTTCCCCCATAGGTAGACCTGACGCAGCACCTGTCGGTGGTGAGTCACACAGCTCACCCACACGTCACCCGCACCTGTACCTACAACATCGGTCAGGGCGTCACCCTAACTGGCCCCCGCTACAACATCTGCCAGTTCCCCCGTACTGGCCCCCAAGGTTAGTTCTTCCTCATACTAATCCCCAGAGAGGGGTGTTACACCCATGCTCGTCATTATTATTATTTCTACCCCACTCATTTGAGTGTATTTGTCTTTTACACTGGTCTTTATGCATGTTGGGTGAGTCTTCCTCCCTACACTGGCCCCCAGAGAGAGTCCAGTTAAACTCATAGTGAAGCATTGCTAACCAAAACTCAAGGTAGTAAAAAGCGTCAGCATCGATGAGCCGGCGCTAAATCGACCCCAAAACGCCTTTAAATCACTCTCAAATCGCTCTTAAATCGCCGCTAATAAGCCTATAAGGCGATACCCTCGGCGGCAATTCACATCCAAACGCCGCTCTGAGGTCACACAATCTGGGCACGAATGCGCCAGTCTCTTTCAAGTTTACGGGGCCGCCTGAAGTTTGAGATTCAATTCGGAGCTGGTGGATGGGCGAACTTTTTTAAATCATAAACTTCAACAGCGAACTCGGTTCAAACTTTGAAAACTCGGCGCTAAGTGTCGCAAACTTTTATGGCGAGGCAAGTGGGTGCTTAGAGCTCTGGCGCATTAACTGCGCCTTGAGATGAACCAAAAGCTGTTCCTAGTACTGTACCATTAATTGTGCCTAGAGCAGTACCTAGAACTGTACCTAGTACCGTACCTAGAGCTGTACCTAGTACCATACTTAGTGCTGTAAGTAGTTCCGTTCCTATTGCTGTACTAAGAGTTATTATACTAAGTGCTGTACCTTCGACTATAAAGAGTGTTATAACAATACATATTGCCCTACCGAATATTGTATCTATTGCTGTACCAAAAACTTCATTACCTAGTGCCATACATAGTGATGTAAGTAGTTCCGTTTCTATTGCTGTACCAAGAGTTATACTAAGTGCTGTACCTTCGTCTATACAGAGTGTTCTACAATACATATTGCCCTACCGATTCTTGTATATATTGCTGTACCAAAAACTTCATTGCATTGTATCTTACGTAATTCTATTGCTGAAGTTCTACCTCTTACTGTACCTAATGCTGTAGCTGAAGCGATACCTATTACTATATCTATTTCTGTAGCTGGTGCTGTAATTAGTGTCATACTAGGTACTGTAACTCGCGTCCTACCTATAACTTTACATATACCTACTGCTATACCTAGGGCTGTACCAAGTGGTATATCTACTGCTGTATTACTTCTGTACATACTGCTGTACTTAGTACTGTACCGTGCGTGCTGTACCTATAACATGCGGTACTCACTGCTGTACGTAATGTGAGCTCAAGAACATTTCATTCATCCCAAGCAAGGTAGCATAAAAACTATTTTCTAAAATTATCCACATGCTTTATGCTTCGATCGCCAGTTTCATTAGTCGTTTTAGTGTTTAGTTTCTAGTAAATACCTGGCCTTTATTATCGTGTTATGATCCCATAAGCGACCATTATACTTATTATAATGACCAGTCACGTTAGCGAAAGAGCAAACATGTACAATTAATTATGTACTTTCAGTTTGTATACTTAACAGTGTATTATCCATCTCCAATAACAGTTTCTGGTATCACTCGTTTATAATCAGTCGTGAACGTAAAACGGTGTGAGATTATTCGTGTACAATCAATTGTCCACAATCAATTACGTACAGCTAAAATCGTTCAATTTTAGCTTGCCTCAATCAATCGTGTAAAATAAACCTATAAAATCAATCGAAAACACTAAATTGTTCAAAATCAATCGTATTTAATAAATCGTGTATCGTTTACAGGTCAGGCAAGCGATCCCTTCAAAGCTGCGAAGATCGTCGCTTCCGTCGCTTGTCGGTGAGTATCGTGTGAGCCAGCTGATCGTGATGTGTGCCAGCTGATCGTGATGTGTGCCAGCTGATCGTGATGTGTGCCAGCTGATCGTGATGTGTGCC
>NW_025933960.1:24272-57516 GCF_000764305.2 Hyalella azteca
GATCGTGATGTGTGCCAGTTGATCGTGGTGTTAATAAAGAAACAACTATTCACTATTTACTATTTACTCATTTACTCAATATCTGCTATTCATTCGCCCGCTGTGCGAAGTAATTATACGAATGATTTTGAATAATTCCGGCCTAAATTCCAATCATGGGAAATAATTTGCATTGAATTCCCACGTGTAGGAATTATTGCTATGTGATTCCTACTCAAATCAACAATTAATGTTCTGCGCTTGGCATAACTTGCTTCTTAATTCCTAACTTAGAAAATTGAGATGAACTTTGCACAAATATCGATGCACTTTTTGCCCGTTTGTGGCTCATCTTGACCCACTTTGGCCCAGAAATAATGTGTCAGTGCTACGTTCGATCATTGCTCGTGATGTGGATAAGAAATAGTGTCACTATTTATTGTGCGATGCGATCCATTCAGTTTTGGCTTCGAACACGCAACGCAAGCGTGCGAGCAACGCCTGTTATTCCAGCGCAGGTGGCGCACCAGTCCCTGCTACATGCACTAGTTTGTCCTCACGCCTCGCAGGTGGCGCACCAGCCCTGTCTCTTATACACATCTAGATGTGTATAAGAGACAGACTGTACAGTTACTGCTGGATGACGACTGTACAGTCACTGCTGGATGACGACTGTACATGCACCAGCACGACCAGCAGGTAATGATGCCAGCTGTACCCAGGTGTTGGTGTAAGGCTGGTAGGCGTGGGTGGTAGTGAGGTAGCTGGTGCCCGTGTAGCCCCCAACACAGACCAGCTGCTCCCCCAGCTGGCAGACCGACACGCTGTCGCAGCCCACGGGCAGACCACCTGGCAACAGCGTCCAGGTGTCTGTTGCTGGGTCGTACCTGTCGGGACAGAGGGTCTATTGTATCAGCATAGTATAAAATATAGTATGTACAGTATATAGTACAGTATAAGTATAGTTTATAGTACAGTATAAGGAGAGTCTATAGTACAGTATAAGTAGTCTATAGTACAGTATAAGTATCGTCTATAGTACAGTATAAGTATAGTTTATAGAACAGTATAAGTATAGTCTATAGTACAGTATAAGTATCGTCTATAGTACAGCAAAAGTATGGTCTATAGTACAGCATAAGTATAGTCTGTAGTACAGTATAGTCTAAATATAGTAGCATAAGATAGTCTAATTTGTTCTTTTATACAGGCTAGATTTAAGACTAGTAAATGGATTTTACTAATTAACCAGCGATGGGTGATTGAGAAACCAGGTTCAGAAAGAGAAAGATATTTACCATATCAACGTATCAAAATTCATTAGCAAGTTACACTACGTAAAACATAACGTTATTAAATTACGTTGATTTAAGTTGTTACATTAAATTATAGAACTCGAAATATGAGATTTTGATCTACATAAGCATTTGATACTACACAAAGATTGAAATTCAAAGACAACTTAAATTTCTTTAATGCTTTGTAGATAATAAAATGTAATTTCAAAATCCCTTCGTGGATTTCGAAATTACTCCCACCCGTGACGCACCTTCCAGCACCCGTGACCCATCTTTCATCACCTGTGTCCCACCTTTCATCACCCGTGACCCACCTTTCATCACCCGTGACCCACCTTTCATCACCCGTGACCCACCTTTCAACGCACTGCAGGCGGGTGACGGTGGGGGAGGAGGCGGGGGCGTCGTGCCCCCCCACGGCATACAGGTGCCCCCCCAGGACCCCCACCCCCACGCCTCCTCGTCGCTGGTGCATACGCGCACATGGCGTCCACCTGCACACAGCGTACATGGCGTGCTATACGTACGTACATGGCATTTTACATCTCGCATTAGTTAAAAATATTGTGTATATCTTATATCTCGCTCTTACATATTATGTATGATCAAAATCTGTCAAAAAAGGACAGTTGTTTACCGTGTAACTTTAAACAACTATGTTATTTAGGCAGCAAAAAAATGAAATTATCTGGAACATAATGCATAATACACACTCGTACGTACACACCTGTTCGTGCGCGGGTCACACGTACACACGTGTCACACGTACACACCTGTCACACGTACACACCTGTTCGTGTGCGGGTCGTAGCACTCGACGCTGCGTAGACACGAGGAGCCGTCGCGCCCCCCCACCGCGTACAGCTTGCCCCCCACCACCCCCACCCCCAGCGATGATCTGCCAACCATCATCATAATCACTACAATTCTATATATCAATCAATTCATAATCACTACAATCACTACGGAAATTTTCTGTTTAGTATTTCGCGCCAAGCAGTCAGATGCCTTTTGAAAAGGGCAGGGAGCATTTCAAATAAAAATCAAGGTTATAAAGTTTTGTGTCCCGCCTAGTCAGTTGCTACTATGCATTGGACAAGTGAGCATCGTGCGTTTGCTGTCGAAGAGTGCCTTTATAATGGCCGTTTTATTATCGCAACCAAACGGGCATTCCGTACTCAGTTCCGTATTCGTCTTTTAGGTCGGGTTCCTGATCGGAAATTGATTGATACGTGGGTGAATACAGTTAGGACAAGTGGAAATGCTTTTTTATGGGGCTATCTTAAATTAATTGTTCACAGCGACTGTCTAAAGATTTTACCTCATTTGAAGAACAACATATGCCAACATACGCCAAGCCATCGTCAACATACCCGTCAATATGCTTCAGCGAGTTGAACGGAACTTCAAAAATCGCCTAACTAAATGCATTGACAATGCGGGCTTTCATTTGTCCGATGTCATCTTTAAAACTAAATGATGCGAAAATTCAGGCAGTTTCTTTTTCAATAAAATTTATATTATAATGATTTTTTATTAGTTCTTTTTTATTAAATTGTCAAATCAGAAAATTCCCCTCACCTGGGGGAGGACATGGGTGTTCCCCTCACCTGGGGGAGGACACGAGTGTTCCCCTCACCTGGGGGAGGACACGAGTGTTCCCCTCACCTGGGGGAGGACATGGGTGTTCCCCTCACCTGGGGGAGGACATGGGTGTTCCCCTCACCTGGGGGAGGACATGAGTGTTCCCCTCACCTGGGGGAGGACATGGGTGTTCCCCTCACCTGGGGGAGGACATGGGTGTTCCCCTCACCTGGGGGAGGACATGGGTGTTCCCCTCACCTGGGGGAGGACACGAGTGTTCCCCTCACCTGGGGGAGGACATGGGTGTTCCCCTCAAGTGGGGGAGGACATGGGTGTTCCCCTCAACGGGCAGTTTGCTGGCGTCCATGCCCCCCACCAGGTACAGGAGGCCCACGGTGCTCTTGCGTGGTCGTGTCCGCGTCAGCGCCTCCTCCGGGGCGTCGGGGGACAGCGGCACCTGGGGGAGGGACCAGGCACTGTAGTAAATTTTTATTTTATTTACCTTAAATAAAAAGATAACGGCCTATTTCAAAAGATTACCTGACGGTGTTTTTTTTTGCATCAGAGAAATAATAATAATGGTTTCGGAGCAATATAATATATTACCAGGCGCTGTAGTAAATTTTTTATTTTATTTACCTGCAATAAAAAGAAAACCGTTTGTCACCTGACGCCGGCCGCAACCCTTAAACTTATCAGAATGATCAGAGCCCTTACGGCCAAACGACAGCAACTGTCTTATACAAAGTTCAATTGCACTGGGATGTCCATTAAAACTTCGGTAACACGGATAAAACGTAGTTTTATTTCAACAAATAGCACTTGAAAGGGATACGTTCAAAAAGTAACAGAACCAGCACGATAGACATTACACTGCTTGATGGAGCATTTAGAGCACAGCCACACAAACTAGCATTGGATTTGGAATACAAGATCGCTAACTTAGCAACGGAGCGAGGTGAGTTCAGGCTAGAACCTCACTGTAGAGCTGGCGGGACACGACTGACTAACCGACTCACAGCCACTCAGACCTGACCTTGCACTACGTCACTACGGCTCAAGTAAGGTTCGAACCATCAATGTCACTACAGCGGCCACGCTAGATGTGGCTTTCGGTATGCAGTATGCACACGAGATTAGAAATGAACACGGCTAACAGTGAATGATGTTCATCGTTCACAGGTTAATTTCACAAGCTTACGTGACGGTGTTTTTTTTCGAATAAGAGAATTAATAATAATGGTTTCTGAGCAAAAATATATTACATAGGATGAATTTATATCACTAGGTTCCTCGGTTTGTTTACTTTGCATAAACATGTCACTAAAGCTTAAAGTGGTCGCTTCTTATTAGTCTTCTACTTGACACTCGACCCCATCCAGTCAGTGTGGTCCAAGCACGCCACTTGGCGCCCTTAAGGCCAGCATGGCGCCCTTAAGGCTAGCACGGAGCCCTTAAGGCCAGCACGGTGCCCTTAAGGCCAGCACGGCGCCCTTAAGGCCAGCCTGACGCCCTTAAGGCCAGCATGGCACCCTTAAGGCCAGCACGGCACCCTTAAGGTCAGCACGGAGCCCTTACCTTAAGGTGGTGCTGGAATGCCTCCACGAGGAGCCTGAGGCAGCGGAGGTCGGCCCCGAAGAGGGGGTTGAGGTGGACGCTGTGGCTGAGGTGATGGGGAGGCAGGAGGGGGAGGCGCACCAGCCCCAGCACCGTGGAGCTGTGCTCCTCCCGACCTGCTAGGTCGTGCTCCAGCCACGACACCACCGCCTGCACATACGGGGGGAAATTGTCCAAATATTGACTTTTTTGGGGAGAATTCGTCAGAACATTGACATTTTTGGGAAGAATCCGTGCAAATATTGACTTTTTGCGGAGAATTCGTTCGAATATTGATATTTTTGGGGAGAATTCGTTCGAATATTGATATTTTTGGGGAGAATTCGTCCAAATATTGACATTTTTGGGGAGAATTCGCTCGAATATTGACATTTTTGGGGAGAATTCGTCCAAATATTGACATCTTGTCGATTTTTATATGATTTTGTTTGTATTTGAAAGACCCTGACCCGCAGGATGGTCTGCACCCCTGACCTGCAGGATGGTCTGCATCCCTGACCTGCAGGATGGTCTGCACCACCCCAGACCTGCAGGATGGTCTGCACCACCCCTGACCTGCAGGATGGTCTGCACCACCCCTGACCTGCAGGATGGTCTGCACCCCTGACCTGCAGGATGGTCTACACCCCTGACCTGCAGGATGGTCTGCACCCCGACCTGCAGGATGGTCTGCACCCCTGACCTGCAGGATGGTCTGCACCCCTGACCTGCAGGATGGTCTGCACCCCTGACCTGCAGGATGGTCTGCACTGAAGACACGTTGAGGTCATCAGAGCTGAGCAGCTGCAGCAGCTCTGGAAGTCTGAGCTGCAGGAACTCTTGCTGCGTGCACACTTCAGAGAAGTGCTCTGCCGTGTACTTCTGAGCAGCGAGCTGCAGGTCAGAGCAGCTCTGAGACTCAGCGAAGAGTTGGATGCCGATGCAGTTGGTGGGGTGCAGCTGGGATGCCAGGAACCCACAGCACACCGACACCACCTCCCCCAGCAGCAGCTGGTGCGCCGTAGACAGCAGCCGCTCCACGCTCGCCTCCCGCACCTGCACGGGAGTGGGGTGAGTGGGATGAGTGGGGAAGTAGTGGGGAGAGTGGAGACAGCACGGGGAGTTTGGTATAGTGAGGTATAGTGGGAATAGTGTGATGGATATAGTGAGAGATAAGTGGGGAAAGTGGAGGGAGTGAGGTATATTGGGGGGAGTGGGTGAGTGAGGTGAGTTGAGGATTGAGGAGAGTGGGGTGAGTGGGGAGTGAGGCGCGTAGGGTGAGTGGAGTAATAGTGGAGAGAGGGAAGTGGGGTTGATTAAGTATCGTAAGGTTGATGCTCACTGATTAAGCTCTACCTGAGCATCGGGTTCGTTGATTAAGGTAGTGGGGGTAACTAAGTAGAACTAACTAACCACACTAAGTAAGACACATCTGTCCAGATAACGTATCTTGTACTATACGGGATAACGTATCTTGTACTATACGGGGTGGTAATACATTACGATACAAAGGTATAAGCTACGGCGTCGTCCGTAAGAGCGGAGCACCGAACGACACGTTTCATCGCAGAGCGCTTATCAACAACTGCGGTGGACTTACTTAAGGTTGCTGGCCCTTTTATAGGTTTCGCTTCCGCCCACAACTAAGGACTTGATCGCGTGATCTATCACGTGTCTTCCAGATGTTGACTGGTCATCAATCTCCATCAGGTCAATTGAATATTACGTCCCAATCACCTACAATTATAATGATTATAATGAGACGCCAGATGGACACCGGACACCACCCACCTCCAGCTCCCCCGTGTAGCAGTAATGTAGCACACCACCCACCTCCAGCTCCCCCGTGTAGCAGTAGTGTAGCACACCACCCACCTCCAGCTCCCCCGTGTAGCAGTAATGTAGCAGCGTGTACTCCTCAGGGTTCGATGAGCAGGCGCCTGCGCTCGATGACGACGAGCAGGAAGGGTCGCTGAACCCTGCGCTCACGCTCGTCGAGGTGCTCATACTGCCCAGGCTGCTCATGGTGACCAGTGAGGGGCTAGGGCTCACTCTCGTTGGGCTCGAACTGCAGGAGCAAATTACAATGTTAGTTTTTCCAGTACACTGAATCCCATAGTTAAGCGTTATATTTAAAAAACGACCAGTAATTTTTAACTTCACCCTCAACCGGAAAGATCGGTGTCCGCGATTAGGCGGCGGTCCGATGATGCTGATCGACAAGAGTATCCCATTTTGCTACTAATCCACTAGAGGACCACATCGCAGCCAACAACATTGATCTGACCATCATTAACATCTACATCCCACCACAAACCTTGCGTCCACCACCGACATGCAAAAAAACCTCGTAATCTTGAACACCTTAATACTCGGTGACTCCTCTCTGTTACTAAAGCAGCTTCGACACGAACGAAAAAATTTGGCAATCGAAATCGACAACTCAAATCACAGTGTCCTGAACGTTGTCTCACCAACCCGCAATCCAAACAAAGAACAACCATCCTCCGTCCTGTGGACCTACCGATCACTTATGACACCCTTATCACCTACTTGGACTNATTGGAGATGCAGAGGGGGGGTCCATCGGGGGTTGCAGCGGGGGTTCCATCTGTGGGAGATCGGCAGGCTCCCCCGGTATCGCTGGGTTCGCATCTCCCAAAACGGCGGGGATTCCTTCCGCCGCCCGGTTCGCTGGTTCAATGACCGGTTCTTCTCGGTTCATGCCTCAGCCGGGCGGTGCGAGCTGCTGGCCTGGCTGAGGTGTGTTCCTGAGTATATCACTGCAATATTGTTCTATGTGCACGATTGTTCCTTCCTTGCGTTTAGTTGTGTTTTTTGGTCACTTTTGTTCAGTTTTTCACTCTCAGTCTTCAGCTGTTCCTTATTTTAAAGCAGATCTTCTCAACAATTCTTATTACTAATAAGAGAACAGTACAGTCACGTTCTTTCAGCCCCGAACACTGAAGAACATAAATATGGCAGTGTTCCCGGAGCCAGCCAGTATCTTAATGTTCATAAGAGATTCATCGAAAATGTTCAATACCACACTTCTTCTCTACACAGCTGCAGAGTTCAATATAATACTGTTTCTCAGCACTTCTGCAAAAGAAAAAATATAACTCCGTATAACTCACTGCAGTGAATGAAAGAGCTGTCTCTTATACACATCTNGATCTCAATGTCCGTGAATAGGAAATAATTAGCTGGAATAGCATTCAAAATGTCAACCAAATATCTTATTTTAAGTCGAAGACTACAGAACTTTTTGAACTATTAATTGTATGAGAATTCATTGAACTATTGAGAACTTATTAATTAAAGTATTAAGAACTTATTGAAGAAATCCCATAGGCAACAGCTCGGCCTGTATGGCAGCTGAGCGCAGTATAAACCAGCTTCTTTATAAAAACGCTTGTAGAAGTTATTTACTGAAAACGTAACTTATTAAATGTGTTAAGTAATAAATAAGAGATGTCCCAAGTGATTATTCTGCAAATAATGAGTATTCAAATTTACAGGTAGAGATGTTAATATATAAATGGGTTAAGAAGTTACAACGTCTTGTGTCATTGAATGTGAGTAAGAAGCGGCAGCACCAACAGTAGCCTCAACAGCACCACTAGCTGCACCAGCAGCACTAAAAATATCAACATCAGTAACACCAGCACCATCAATAGCATCTGAAACACAGGGACCAGTACCACCAACGTTACACCAGCACCACCAACGTTACACCAGCACCATTAAGAGCATCTAAACACCAGCACCAGCACGACCGACATCAGCAGCAGCACCTGCACAAGCACAGCCCTAGAAACACCAGCATCATCAAATTTAAATGCACCAGCACTAGCAGCAGATGAAGTAACACCACCACCATCACAACAAGCAGCAGCACCATCAGTAGCATCTAAAACACAAGCACCAGCACCGCCTACATCAGCAGGATTACCGGCAGCAACAGCCCTAGAAACACCAGCATTACCCACATCAGCACCAGCGCTAGCAGCAGCAGAAGTAACACCACCACCATCACAAGAAGCGACATCACCACCATCCCTGATGATGGTGTGGCCCTGAGATCGCCGTTGCTGCGCGGCCTTGACGCGACAGCGGCGCACGCTTCCGGACACATGGTACGCAAAATAATTGTCATTTTACTGCTTTTTATAACTGTTATTTTATGTTTTATTGTTCTAATAAACTTATTATACAGTGTGATCTGACTTATGTTTTATTGTCCTATAAAACTTATATTATTGTATATATGACATATCTTGGGCTGCCGCTATACGCACAAAATGCAGCACTATAGGGACGAGAGTAACGGTACCCCTGCGAGGCAGGAGGGTGAAAAATATATGCACCAACACACGCAACAGCTGCTGTTGATAATTATGTCTCGTTAATAAATCTTGCCTAAAATAAATGATAAATATGATTAGGACATCATCACAGTCTATTAATTACATCAGTATAAATATAAGAGATGAATGCTGCTTGCTAATTAATCGCGCACGTTGCTTACTAAATAAATCAAATAAAAGCTATCAATAATGCACCACGCACGTCACCCACGTCAGCACCACACACGTCACCCACGTACGTCACCCACGTCAGCACCACGCACGTCACCCACGTCAGCACCACGCACGTCACCCACGTCAGCACCACGCACGTCACCCACGTCAGCACGTCACCCACGTCACCCACGTCACTGATGCAGAGCGCGCGTCTGACTGCCGTGGTCAACGCGTGCAGGCATGCAGCGGCTGAAGGCCATTCATGTGAAGGCCATTGAATTCATTCACGGGTATAATCCTTTGAGACGAAATTCAATAAATTGAAGTGTGTTGTTGAAGACCAGGTACGAAATATACATGGAGGAATATTGATGAAAGTATTGAGAATCATCCTTACTTTAATTAAATCTATTGAATTATATTTACTTTGATTTAATTTTAGTTTAAATTTCTAAGAAGTCTAAGTTATTTTTTTCTTCTTTTTTTCAAGTACTTTTTTAATATGTAAAATGTAGCTTGATTTAATACACAAAACTGGGCAGTAACAACCCCCTTTGTTTGTAAACAATTTCTGAAAGAGAAGCAATCATTTGGGATTATATGGATAAATTGCAGCATTTTTCCAGTTCGTTCAGTAATGATGAAACTCAATTTATTTCAATACAAAATAGACCTCTATGAAAAAATTCCTAATGCTAGACCAAAATAATTGGAAAGAGATACTGAAGTTTCTGGACTTGGTTGCTGAAGATTTTCTACAGCTTATTATTATTAAGAATGGCTTATTATATCAGCCTTCAGTTTTGCATGGCAGCACAACATTTCTTGCAAGACGAGTTTTTGGAGATTTAGAAATTTATTTCAGTACCTACTTGGTTATGCTTATATATTAGACAGATTATTTATGTCTGATTACTAGCCTTCCAGTGTGTTGAAGATCATATAGAGGATAATTAATTTATTAAGTAGTAATATTGCAACAGTTTTCAGACCACTTACCATGTTTGGCTCTTGGAATTGGCAAACCAGTGTGAGAAGAATTGCTGTAAGTGCCTATATATATTACAGCAAGTATTACCTATATATTTGTTAAAATCTCAAGAAAATTTTCTTATCAACATGCATTAAAAATTTGCACTATGCATTATACTTGTCAAGCATTAAAATTATAACAGGACCTCCTCAAGCTTTAAAACATATATGTTTATCTCAGCCAAAATAACAACAATTTTACCTATATATTTGGGAGATGTCTTTGCATCTCATTTACCACTGGTCTTATAACAATCTTTTGCCCTGTATAATACTGTTCAATGACCAGTATTATTGTGGTTTTTAGCAATGAGCAGCAAGATAAGTATTAAGTAAGTGCACTTAAGTGCAGTGTATATCTGCTTAGTGGCAACTAATGTGTCAATTGTCATTGATGGTAGCAGAAACCTTGTGACACCAAAATATGAGGAAAGCTCTAGTTGCAGCATGTAAAGTATATATATCTATATTCCATGTGAGCTGATCAACCTAGCATACTTATGAAATTCTTCCGTAAAGCTCAAAAAAAAGGACCTTGAGAAAAAGCCTATCATGACTAGAAAGTGTTGATTTTTTGCAACAGACAACTTTAAAAGTATTCTACATACATTGACATATATATTGCCACTTGGCAAATATTGCAAAGAAACTACCTACTTTTTCACTGAAGAAATTTTGAAATGGTCATAAGATTGAGGAATGGGTAAAATTGGCTTAATTCATAGACATTTTTGTTCAATTCATGCTTCATACACAACTACTGACCAATTTTACAGTCGGATCACAGCTTGTAACTACAAACAGTATAATAGGTACTGGTTGCTGGTCAGAATGATAATCTAATTAGGAATGTCAGGCCAAAGTTCACTGAAATCTCAGGTAAAAACTAATGTATCACATGTGATTTTTGAAAAATGCAGGCAAAAATAGGTTATTTTTCTTATTTTTAACACATTCACACTTGCTGATGGCAATAACTGTCCCACATGCAAGAACAGCTCTCAAAAATCACTGAGCAGTGAGCACCAGCATATATACTGCATATAAAATTATAATGCACCCAAATTTGGAAACCATTATTGCTCAAATGAGGCAAAAATAAACAACAGACCATTGACAGATTGACTCACCATTCAAATATATATTTATATTTTGTATCACATGGTCTAATTACGCTCTGTAATTGTGCCAAATTGACTTAAGTTGTATAGTCCATTTACATGCATTGTTATTATGTATTGATTGTGTCTATTTCGCTGGCAGGGAGGATGTCGGCAAAGTAGTCCTGACATTGACATACAGGTTCATACCCTACCCTACTTGCCGCAACCAGTCAATCATCAGAAGGCACCTATGGCACATCTCAAGCGATGTTGCCTTCTTTAGTTCTGTGATTAACGTTTGCTTGCATTGTGATGCAATGGTGATCTATGAAAGAATCTTCATATCCAACCGCAGCACAATGCGGATGCATAAGTTTGTGTGTATGGTGTGTGATAGACTGATAGCGTTGTCACACGTTCATATTTAAACTATTTTAGCCTTGTTGGAGTACGGTGCATGGCACATTTTTTTTTACCAGCATAGTACGGTGCAGCAGGTAGGTTTATTAAAAGACAATTTAAATTCTTGTGCACCTGTGAGGCTGTGACCACTGACCAGTGACCTGGCACATCTTCCTGACCATGTGTATGACCCAAGGTTTGAATTTTGAAGGGAAAACATTTTCACGGCAATAAAGTATCGCACAAACGCAGTTCATACAGCAGAATGAAAAAATTAGTTTTGCTCAACCAATTTTTGTCATGTTGATTTGAAATCTCAAAACTAATTACAATTTACAAATTGTCAAAAATGCATTTTACTATCTTTAACTTTTTAAGCAATATTAATAAATGTTCTAGTATTTTCCTATGATAACAAAATTTTTATATTGAGTGAATTTTAATAAATATTTCATTTTCCCAGCAGCGTGGCAACTTTATTGAGGTGGTGACTTTAGTGGCATTGACGGCAGTCGGTAAAAACTGAGTTTAGTCTTGTTTATGAAATACTAGGTCTGAGTAGGTCATTTCTATTTAAGGTTAGCTACAAACTAATAATTAATTATAAAACTGGTCATGGTCACCATAATATTACCAAATACCATTTGTAGGGTTAGGAGTTTTGGACATTACCTCAAGTCCTCAACCACATTGCTAATAGCTAACTAAGAAGCTTTTTCATTCAGTCAAGCTGTCCCAATTCCCAAACAGCCAACAGCAACTAAAAAATCTAATTGAAATTTAAATAACAACAAGAACTCAAAAAGCAATCGAACACAAAACCAATCAATGAGTCAAACATATCTCAACATAGCCAAACAAGCAATCCGACAAACATTCCACAACATAACCTTACACTAACCGACAAGACGCAACTAAAAGTGACTCGTGAGCCATGATCCTTGAAGCTAACATCGCCAGGAGCGCACACAACCCAGCCATGCACCACTAATTTTGAACACCAACTCACCAATCAGCTGTGAATGGAACGCTGAGCATCTTTCCGTAAGGCCACAAATCAGCCGCGGATTACGGCTGATTTTAACATGGCGGGTGGCGGCGTTTTCATAAGCACCGATGGCGTTGTTGAAGCTTAAAATATTAATAAAAGCAGTGAAGTGTGTTTTGGAATGCAATAATATTACCTTCAGAAAAAAAGAGATGTGATCTGAAAATGAGAAGTGACTAAGAGAAATTTCTATGAGTTTGGACTCGAGTGGACGTGTGTGATCGTAAGTCATTGAGCAACTACGGCCGTACCCTTTCTCAGTTTCTGCATCATTGAAATCTGTCCCACGCAGAAACTAATAAACCAAAGATAGCTTTTAAATCGTATTTTTTTGTTTGTGTTGCTGTTTTTCTCCCTGTTTCATCTTAGGAAAATACAGAATAGTAAAATAAATATGTCCTCTTACATTTACGGTGTGTATTAGTTGCTGTCTAAGTAGGCCTACTATAAAAAAATAATGGGCGAGCAAATGCCAGCCAAAAAATGGGGGGATAGGCAATGAGGAGAGCGAGATCAAAGCTGACCAAGTGGAGTGTTCCAGGAGCAAAACTTTGTACTGAACACACTCTTTTACTACCTTTCCTATCATTAGCACAGTCATAACCCTCTACCGCCTGACATGAGTGACCGAAGCAATATTGTCACGCGTCTCCTTCCCAAAAATGATACGTTCTAGTGAGCGCAAAACGACTTGCATTGATGGTTGTCGCCACGCACAACTTTAAAATGTTCTCTGTTGCGTGCAAGCGTCCTCATGTTGCTACACTCAATAGTTTATGTATAATTTGAGTCGAAAGTTATGTTCCCGAAGAGTGGCATACGGCGGTAGAGGGTTAATCCGTTCATTTGTAGCCTCGTTCAGAGGATTCTTTTTAGTATACGGTATCTAGTTAAATCTTTCCAAGTCTGTCTACTTATAATTTCTTTAAAAGTAAAGTTGGTTTGAGCGTGACCTGTTCACTATACTACGCACCATCGATCACCGTTAACTCCTCTGAGGAAATGAGCAACAGATGGCCGGGTGGGCGCCTCGAATAAATTTGGATACTTTAATAATAGAATATAATATAGGTGTCGGCGCTGCAGACATAGGCCCGTGGCCAGTTGCCGATTCTTGTATTTAACGTGACTTGTTCAAAGATATAAAATCTGGCCTTTTTGTCAACTTTTTCAAGAGTGACATTTGTTTGAAATATCTAGTGGACTTATTACTAAGCGCGTAAGGATGGACGAGAAAAACGAGCTAACTTTTACCCGATATGCTCTAACAGTATTCTAATGGTAAAATAATTGACCAACACAAAAGAGTTGACTAAGACAAAAACTAATTTTTTAGTAACGGAGACCCAAATGCTCATTACCTTGTTTCTAGAACCATTTTAATTGTGAGTCATGCTATTCATTTGATTACATTAGGCTATTCATTTGGTTACAACAATTAAAATGATGACGCACTGTTCTGATCTCCACAATAACTCTAAACTTCAGTTCAGTTCAAATAAACATTCCCCAGTTTGTACTAAGGTTTATAAAATAATAAACGTTACTTTTAAATCTTTTATTGGAACGCTAGTTGCCAACACCTCACGCAGGTGGCTTAGCCCCCCACTCACCCCCACGGAATGTAACCCCACAGGTCAGAGATCAGATTTATCGTCACATCCCTGACATAGCAACAGAAAGGATCGCACACAAAATAATCTTCAGCGAAACAGACAAACAAAAGGGAAATTTTTTAATATATAGAGATTGTATTTCTAGAGCCGTGAAGGCAGACGAGGGTAAAGGGAAAGACAGACGAGGGTAAGGGGAAAGGAAGCGAGGGCAAGGTAAGAAGATGATGAGGGCACAGCAATGGGAACTCCCCGCTGGGTGCTGGCGTGTGAGGGGTTCATGAGGGGGATGGATGGGGATGTATAAAGGATACCGTATGTTGTTCGGGTAATGGAAGGAGATGCGTGTAATGGAAGGGGTAATGGTGGTAATGGATGGGGGATGTGTAATTGATATGTTGTTCAGGTAATGGATGGGGATGCGTTTAATGGAAGGGGTTATGGTGGTAATGGATGGGGGATGTGTAATGGATATGTTGTTCGGGTAATGGAAGGAGATGCGTGTAATGGAAGGGGTAATGGTGGTAATGGATGGGGGATGTGTAATGGATATGTTGTTCAGATAATGGATGGGGATGCGTTTAATGGAAGGAGTTATGGTGGTACTGGAATGAGGATGTGTGTAATGGATGGGGGATGCGTGTAATGGATGGGGTATGCGGGCAGAATTGCACATGAAAGTCGTAAGTATATAACATAAATTAAGAGAGTTCGTACATGAATGATACTTTCCACGTAACTATGAACCGGAATCCTTAGTGAACAATTAAACTCAAGCAGATGAAGGTGACAAGTTATTTCAATACCGAATGCTTATTACCCTAAAGCCCTTATAGTAAGTTTAGAGATTATCCTGAATATAGGTTTATAATTTTAGACGCTGAAAGTAAGAAATAGATAATTACGACTGAATCTTAAGAAAAATCAAGTATTTTGCTCGAAAAAGTGAACCTACCAAGAATATACCCCAACCTACACTCACTGTGTCACGAGATCGCGGCTCCCGCGAACACAACTTAAAATAACTTACAACTTTGCGCTAAAAGTTTCAAGTTCAAGTTTACTTGCATAAGAAAATAAATGAACAAGCGTAGCTACAAATTAGCTACAAAAATTGTGACATTGCCTTGAAATACAAACACGCTGAGGACACGAAATACCCAGAGGCCGAGGACACGAAATACCCAGAGGCCGAGGACACGAAATACCCAGAGGCCACACCAACATTGGCGGCCTCAATCGCCAAGGTATACATGAGAAAACATTTCATTAAATTTTAAACGAAACTTTCATCAAGAGAGAAGCTACGGACCTACCATCACATGGTAATCTTTTATTTCAACTTGTTAATTGATTACAGAAGTTTATCATTCACGGCTTTAATTAAAAGAATGTTTAATTAGATGATGCAGATAATTCGGGACTCGTATTAGATGTGTTCGAGTATCAGCGGCTAAACATATTAATGCAGGCGTTAATTCTCGCGTTTCTCAATTAAATGAACAGTTCAGAGTTTGGGAAAGTTTCCTAGACGTGCTCTTGAACTAAAAGTTTTCTGAAGAATATACAAGTGTTTCCCAAATGCGACTCGCTTCCATTTTACCGCAGCTTAAGACTTAAGTCAACCGTAAGAAGCCATCACGGCATGATCTGTCTAACACAATAGTCACATTTTGATGGAATTGAGTGGAATTTGTCAACTGTATTCAAACTTTTAAAAGTTTTAGGACATTCTGGAATGTTGCTTGAAGTTTGGAATTTCCTTCAAGCGTGCGAATTGGCGCGAGTTTTCAAAGCGACAAATGGAAAATAAATTACTGAGCCCGGAGACAGCCAGTGAAGCTACGATGACAAATCGTTATCTCCAGCATTGTTATCCCTGATATATCGGGTGCAGAACAGTTTAGCCACTGTACATTAGGATATATTTCACAGTACTGGGCATTATTGTACAATATCCAGCTGTAGCATACGTACAATGTATGTAGCGTACAATGTAATGTACAATGTAAAGCAGCTGTATTGTACAATACGTATCCTGCCTCCTTATAAGGAGGCAGGACACTATATGACCGACTTCATATAGTGTGAAGTGTCAAGGCTCAAGTTGAACTGAAGTTAAAACGAACGCTTCCAGCAAACTGACAATGTTAATGCTCCTTCAAACATAATGACGTGTTTATCAAATTCCAACATAGCCAAGATACTACTAATCCGGGACCTCAGTTAGGCAGAACATTTTTAAATAAATCTTTGATATCTGTTGTTAACTTTTATCGAGTCCTACTTAAAGTTTTGGTCCTTTGGGTAAACTCGCTGTGATTAATGTTAACGCAGAGAGATCAGAGACATGGCTCCTAATCAGCGTTGGTCATACAAAATACTACACAAATTAGAGTATTAATCTCATAGTAGTAGTAATTAGAAGAAACATATTGAACTTGCACTCGTGCAAGGAATGTTTCAGGCATGAATGCACATAACACGTAAGCAAATGAGGTAAAAGATCACATACACGATGAAGGGGACCGAGTGAATGCGAGTTCGCGAGTAAAGACAAAACACAACAAAAAGATAAAGGCATTTATAGAAAAAAAAGAGGAAAACTTGAGTGTAAACACACGCGATATGTGGAAATTACACAAATAATAATGAATAGTAATAAACGTAACAGTTCACCGAGAGTACGATACAATAAAGAGGAAAATGCGAGCTGCCGGACACCAAAGAGAGGGAAGAGAGAGGGAGGATGACAAAGCATATTTGGTACTTGCACTTCAACCAGTTCTCTGGTTATTATTAATTTAATTATTAATTTGATACTCGGCTGCTTGAATTTTTAAAAAGTGCCAAAGTTACGACGTTTTTCTATGCGCAAGAACGATAAGTAGCCGCAGTTCAATAAAGCGAGAGGCTTAAGCAGCAGTGGCCGCCACTAGGCAGCAGTTGCCGCCACTAAACGGCCGTAGCCGCATTAAGCAGCCGTGGCCGCCATTAAACATCAGTAGCCGCCACTAAGCAGCAGTGGACGCCACTAAGCAAGCAAGTAAACACTAAAGCTATAAATAAGGCCATAGTTCTAAGCACAGGAGAGCCGTGACTAAGCAATGTAACTAAACTCTAAGCACATAAATAAAGATGCAAGTAAATAAAGAAGGACTAAGCAAATAAAATGCAGTATCTGGGCTCAGAAATGCAAGTCTCTACACAAGGCGCCATGGTGTCACCCATTAGCTGCCTGATGTTGAAATAACAATGAATTTCAATATTGGGCACCTGACGTTGAAATAATGATGAATTTCAACATTGGGCTCCTGACATTTAAATATTGATGAATTTCAACATTGGGCTCCTGACGTTGAAATAACGATGAACTTCAACATTGGGCTCCTGATGTTGAAATAACAATGAATTTCAACATGGGGCACCTGATGTTGAAATAACGATGAATTTCAACATTGGGCACTTGATGTTGAAATAACAACGAATTTCAACATCAGCACCCGACATTGAAATAACAACATATTTCAACATGAGGGCTCCTGACGTTGAAATAATGATGAATTACAACACAAGGCACCTGACGTTGAAATAACGACAAATTTCAACATCAGGCACCTGACATTGAAATAACGATGTTTAAATCATTTAACCAACATTAGCATGAGGGAAGTTGCCTCTAACAAAGAACTTCAAAACATAAATGCTGCCCAATAAGTCAGTTTTGTAGATAATCAACAAATTATTACAACAAAAAATGCAGCCTGATGCCAATGAACGATAATAGGCAAAAAAAGCAATATTCAACATTGGTTATTGAATAACCAATAAATTTAATATTGGTTATTTAATAGCGACATTAACGAGTGCTTTTCAGAACACAAGGAAACCCTGCCGGAACTTGTGGAATGTGATGCATAAAGGTAAGGAATATTTGCTGGGACAAATTTAACCCATGTAGTAGCCTTAGTATACAATAGCCCACACGTCGTAGCAGTCACTTGGTCTGTACTGCAGGCCAGGAGACTATGTCTACAGTCACTTGGTCTGTACAGCAGACCAGGAGACTGTGTCTACAGTCACTTGGTCTGTACTGCAGACTTCAGTACATACTGAACAATTTAACACAGTTTTCCATAGTCAACTAGCAACTTCTTTCTAACTAGAAGTATTATAGTTGACCGATCGTCTTTTAGTAAACTAGCAACTTTCGTCAAACTTGCAGTGGTCGAGTTAACTAGAGGTGTACTATTAAAGTAGTATCTCTTGTGAACTAGTAGATTCTTCTAGTAACATAGCAGTTCACAAGTGTCTAGTTAACTGTTAGTGAAGTAGATTGGTTTGTGCAACAGAATAGAGTAGTGCCCCATACGAAAGCTAGACTCCAAGATAATATAAGATAAGATAATATAAGGTAAGATAAGATGCTATTCCCTTATGAACTAATGCTGCAAAAATAGAGAAGGTTAACAGCTGCTGTTATGATGGACAGAGGGAGGCCCATACATCCATGAGGACACAATCTCTGATGGACAGAGATAGGCCTTGAGGACGCACTGCAAGGGTATTATAAAAACAACCTAATTTTAAACCTATACACGTGCTGTGCAGCACTGGCAGCTGCTGTGCACAGCACCACAGCACTAGTAATGCAGTGCAGTAGGAGATGCCACAGCACCAGTTGTGCAGTGCACAGCACCACAGCACTAGTAGTGCAGAGCAGCAAGGACCACCAGCACCCAACATGCAGTACCGATGCAGCACCTCCAGGCATCCAGGTTCACTATTGCTTGCCTTCACTCTCCTGCACAACATAAACACATCTATAACACATTGAAAAACATAATAACTTTAACAAATATAACTCAGAACTCACAGCAGTGAGTGACAGAGAGCGCATTTTCTCGTCGACCAAAACTTGAGGTCACGGACGGACAGACAGACGGATATGGTGAGCACAATAATGCATTTTTTCCATAAATGAGAAAATGCGCTAAACACACAGAAATAATTACCCATCATAAATGTGGTGTTTACACTTTCAAGTGCTTCATACAAAAGCCTTCCCAAGTAAGGAGAATGTATGTAAGAGTGAACATGTTGCCACTTAGCATGATTGTTATCGCTGTTGTTTGCATTATAATCACCGTTTCTTAGTTACCTCCCATGACATCATTCATTATTTGCATTAGTCTCATTGAAATAGCAACTGAAACACAATCATTATTAATAAATTATCTTGCTAATAAATGCTGTACCAGTACTCAGTTTTGAGTATCAAATTGCACATTGAAAAAGCAATTAGGGAATTAGGGAATAAATTTAGGAATTAGTAGATGCAAATTTATAATTATTTGATATCTTTGAGACTGTTGTATTGGAAGTTATACATATTATAGTTACATATAGTTATACATATATTATAGAAGTTATGCTTGCTCTGCAAGTGTACATGTTATGTCTATATACCCAGGCATGACAATGTCAAACATGATGGTTGACATGACATTTGAAAACAGTTATTTGAAATAACACACTATAGTGAATTGTGGTGCAGTGATAGTGAATGTTGACACTAGCTGTGAAGTTGCAGCATAAGTGACTAACCACATTACAACAAACTGGTCATACATCAGCAGTTAAAAAGCAAGAGGCACATAATATCAAGTTTGCAATCCATTCTTTCTTGCAAGAAGAAAAAAATTACAAAAATGGGATACTAGCGTAAAAATAAAGTGTGACTGGATGAAGACTGCAAGAATAAAACATTAACAAGCAGTAAATGGTGGCTGCGATAGTTAAGTGCAAAGTGACAGCAAGTATCTCATCACTACAGACAAGATAAGGGTAAGGTAGGGGCATGGTAAAAATGAATTTAATTAAGGTAAGTACAAAATAAGGGTAAAGACATGAAGGAAAGCACATGGGTGTCATGATAACACATTTCTGATCAACATGAGAATAACTCGGGCACTTCTGAACAAATGACTGAATCAGAGATTATTGTAAACAAGGTAATTAACATGTTAACCACCACATGTACCACCAGTGGTACAAAACAAGCTTTCAATGAACGCCATATGCTGGCAGTTAATGTGTTAATGAAATGAAAAAAATTCTAAGATACAAAAACCCTTGTAACCAGAAAAAATTTGTATCATTAATTTTAAAGTTTTTTAGTCTTTATTCATTTTTACATTGCAGTGCAGGCTGAGGACAACAGTACAAAGTAGAGCAGGCTGAGGACAACAGAACAAAGTAGTGCAGGCTGAGGACAACAGAACAAGGTGGTGACGGCTGAGGACAACAGAACAAGGTGGTGCAGGCTGAGGACAACAGAACAAGGTGTGCAGGCTGAGGACAACAGAACAAGGTGGTGCAGGCTGAGGACAACAGAACAAGGTGGTGCAGGCTGAGGACAACAGAACAAGGTGGTGCAGGCTGAGGACAACAGAACAAGGTGGTGCAGGCTGAGGACAACAGAACAAGGTGGTGCAGGCTGAGGACAACAGAACAAGGTGGTGCAGGCTGAGGACAACAGAACAAGGTGGTGCAGGCTGAGGACAACAGAACAAGGTGGTGCAGGCTGAGGACAACAGAACAAGGTGGTGCAGGCTGAGGACAACAGAACAAGGTGGTGCAGGCTGAGGACAACAGAACAAGGTGGTGCAGGCTGAGGACAACAGAACAAGGTGGTGCAGGCTGAGGATAACAAAGGACAACAGAAGGCAGTACCTGGCCGCTGGACTTGCGGTGAAGCAATTTGCTGATGAAGCCCTGAGCCGTGATAGGAGTTAAGTCAGTTTTACTTTAAATGTTATTTTGAATTAAATAAGATTCATCAATTCTTAGTTTCCATTTCAATGATATTGATTAATTTTAGTCAATAGCAATGTTTTTTACAAGTATTCTAATCTCATGAAATTTTACATAATTCTGTCTGTTTATGTTAAAATCAACTATAGTTAACTACAATCACTATAATTAAAATAATGACAACAAGCACAATCTGTCACTAGGTAACTAATTGAGACCACTGATGGGCCAGTCACAGTCAAGTGTGTCAGCTGTCACTAGGTAACTAATTGGCTGGTCTAGTGATGGGCCACTTATAGTCAAGTGTGTCAGCTGTCACTAAGTAACTAATTTGCTGGTCTAGTGATGTGCCACTAAGGAGTCCCAAACTAGGATCTCTGCACTTGATGTTCGGATCAACCAGCTGAAGCAATAGTGGGGCAATTGCATGATGAAGGCCAGTTGATGAATATTCCTCTATATACTTCCAGCAGCTTATTATTTGCTACTTGAATTCTATATAATAAATTAAGAATAATTTAATAAAGCCAACATGGCATTTATTGTTTATCAACTTGGTCATCTGAATCTTGAGGTACAAGTGAGCCAAGAACAATTTCCAGTGTCATTAGATAATCTAATTTCATTATAACGGCTGATAAGAAATCATACATATTAATGCATAATTGTAATGTTGTGTAGTTGATTGCAAGCAAATCTTTAACAAAGAAAAACAGTGGAATGTTAATTGATGGCCTAAAGAAGAAATGAGGAAATGAAGCTGGTTTTTGAAACGAGTTCAGCAGTCTATGCTGCCTAATATTTTAATAGGTATGACACTGAAACTACCTGTAAGGTTTACTAGAACCGGCCATTCACCGAGACATTTTCAATTTGTGTGGAACAAAATCATGGCCAGAACATGACAAGTGTAAGGAAGAAGTTGATCAATATTCCCGAGTCTATTAGTCTAGTCTACGTCCTCTGAGTCTACTAGTCTACATCTACATCTCCTGCGTCTACAGTCTTGTCCACATCATCTGAGTCTACTAGTCTAGTCCATGTCCCGAGAGTCTACTAGTCTAGTCCATGTCCCCCAAGTCTACTAGTCTAGTCTACATCCCCTGAGTCTACTAGTCTACGTCTACATCTCCTGCGTCTACTAGTCTTGTCCACGTCATCTGAGTCTACTAGTCTAGTCCATGTCCCCCGAGTCTACTAGTCTAGTCCATGTCCCCCGAGTCTACTAGTCTAGTCCATGTCCCCCGAGTCTACTAGTCTAGTCTACGTCCCCTGAGTCTACTAGTCTAGTCTACGTCCCCTGAATCTACTAGTCTAGTCTACGTCCCCTGAGTCTACTAATCTAGTCTACGTCCCCTGAGTCTACTAGTCTAATTCTGTTAAGCAGCCATCATCACAAACTCATGAATTTGTCCATATATTCACTTTATTAAATAATACCTTAGTGAGGTATTTTTAAAGTCTATTTCTATGTTGTGTTAATAATAATTTAGTGAGGTAGGTATTTAAAGTAAATTTCTATGTTGTTTTGCTGTACTGAGATGTTGGAAGTAAAAAAACCAAATCGTATTGAAATAAATCAAAGCATGGAAGTAATGTTAATATTTTGATTCTTCTTGTCACTTACCTTGCTTCTCTTCTTCTTATGAGAGGAGGATGAGGAGGTGGCGGGGAGTTGGGGAGAAGAGGAAGAAATAGGGGAAGAGACAGGGGGATTAGGGAGGAGGTGAGGAGAGGAAGAGGAGGAGGGGGAGGACGCTGAGGACAAGGACATGAGGCTCGCACACATCGAGTCCTCTTTTGTTGGGGACTGTTGTTGTTGGGGGAGTTGAGGGTGATGATGGGGGAGTAAAGGTAAATGTTGGCAGAGTCAAGAGCATATTGAGGGATTAAACAAAAATTGTTTTAAAAAATGAATGAATAAGAACCAATGGTAAAAATAGGAAAAAAAAGTTAAAAGAAGAATGGTTTACAAATAATAAAAAAATACTTGAAATGCAAAAGGCAAAAAATGAGTCACAGACAATAAACAATAAAAAAATGAAGCAATAAGGACGACATTTAGGGACAAGGAGCCATGCAAATTGTACAGAGAAAAATAAAATAGCAAAAATATAGATATATAATTTATACATGAATAATGGCTTGAAGGAAACATAACAATTAGATAATTAAGATAGATAATAAATAATTAAGATAAGATAATATAAAGATTAGAAGGGGAGACGTGGTGTAGGAGTTGGGGAGGAGGTCGCAAGCAGCAATAAGAAGAACAATAACACAATTAATTATAATTGTTAGTTGCAATTGATTGTTAGGACTAGAATGTAGCATTAAAAGCGCATAACAAAAATTAAGAAGCAATGCCTTCAGGATATGATTACAAATATGTAGGAGTCCCCACATGTGTATACATCTGTGTGTACTAAAACATGAAGACACAGAACTAATTGAAAATTGGCATTTCTGAATAGTAACATTTATGAACAATGGATATACCATTCTTTTAATAATAATAACCTGCAATATTCTATGTTCTGAACCTGCAATGTTCGATGTTCTGAACCAGCAATGTTCGGTGCTCTGATTCACTGAGGCTAATGAATGCATAAACCATTTTGTCTCGGTGACTAGGAATGAGTGACAATTGTCAGCCTCTGGGCAGTTTGCGGTATGACTATGACTAGGCTCGGCCAACCCTTATTGTACTCTCAGGCGACTATGAAGTCGGATGGGAGATTCCGACCAGAAACTGATTCCGATAGCGTGACCAAGCAGACCAAGAATAACTTTGCGCCGAGTAAAGTGACCGAAGCCTAGGCGGTCCCCGAATTTTGTTAGGGTACAGTGTTGCAGGTATACGGCGTAGTAATTGGTTTAATGTAGGGCATACCACGTAGTAATACGTCTAATGTACGGCATACAACGTAGTAATACGTTTGCTACACTCAAATATAAAACCACACACTGGTATGCACTCTATGCGTTCCCACACGAATCGTAAGAGTGGCGAGTGCTGAGTGTAGTAAGTGGTGAGTTTAGTGAATGGTGAGTTTAGTGAATGGTGAGTATAACGAGTGGTAAGTTCAACGAGTGGTAAGTTCAACGAGTGGTGAGTTCAACGACAGGTGAGTTTAACGAGTGATAAGTTTAACGGCTGGTGAGTGTAGTGAGTGGTGAGTTTAACGAGTGGTGAGTGTAGCGAGTGTTGAGTGTCAGAAAGAAGACTCACGTCTGCAGGATGCAGATCGGCAACCAGCCTGCCGAGTCTGTCATTCTCCTTGGAGATCTGCAGGATGGCGTCGTCCTTCTCCTTCACCACTGACATCCACTTGGCCTCCTCCCCCTCCACCGACGCCTGCAGGCTCTGCAGCAGCGTCTCCTGCAGCGTGGGGCATGGTACAAGTGGGTCATGGTACAGCAAGTGTGTCATGGTACAGCAAGTGTGTCATGGTACAGCAAGTGTGTCATGGTACAGCAAGTGTGTCATGGTACAGCAAGTGGGTCATGGTCTGTCTCTTATACACATCTAGATGTGTATAAGAGACAGCTTCAGAGCTTTCACAGCTTTTATTGTGATTTTATCAAAGAACTTGGAAGGAAGAATGGTCTAGGAAATTTTTAGAGTATGTATATTTTGTTGTGAACACAAAATTGCTAAATCAATTCATCCAATAACCAACAGCAATAGATAGGAGGTTAAGTCTGCCCCAATTGCAATAATTGTACGTGCTTTCATTCGTCACACAACAATAAATTCTCTTTTAATACTGTTATGTCTGTATAGTGGTAGCCTCTCTCCGCTTGAGAACATCAACATCGACGTTCATTGTAGCATGGCGGCTGTAAATTGGAATTGGCTCCTCTAATATTCAATAAAGCATTTACATTTCTGTTCAGCTTACCAACAATCCCCAGGATTCAATTAAAGGAACCACAAGTAAGAGGCCAATTTTTGTTCAAACTGGCAGAAGTTGTTGCACAGTGCATTTACCAATAGCATGAGATCAAATGCTTGTATGAATTTTAAATTAAATTTGAGAACAAATAACTTAAATAACTAAAAAATAAACAAGAAAGAAGGAAAGAAAACGGTTACAAAAGTAGTTACCCATATTTATGGTATATATTATAGTATTATAGGTTGTATCATTAATGGATTATTTTTTTAATTGGTTCTTTCTACAAGTGTGAGGACTCTATTAATCTCTACTTGCTGTTTTTAGTTCTTAAATAAAGTTTCATGCAATACATATCGACATTTTTTGGTGTAGTTAAGTTCTATACTGGAGTCGGTAAGCATAGCAGTAGGAGTTATCGCACTAGTAATCTATTTGCGCTCCCTCCACATTCAGACGTAAGCTTTAAAGTCGAACAATGCAACAATTTTTCCCTAGGGAAAAATTGTGTACATAGAATATCAGCTTCTGCCTTATCTGCTTCCAATAACGGAATTTTAGAGTCCTTATGTATATATATTAAAATAAAAATTTAAATTTAATAAACTTTTGCTCGCAGCAGCTTGTTATGGTTAACATAGAAACTTCTCTGCCTAATTCCTCTGTATTTAAACCACGGTGTTTCTTGTCGATATTTGTGCAGAATTTTAATGAATTACTTATAAATGCGTTCATGAACTTATGAACATGAACGTTTTCATCGTAACTAGCACGAATTACCTTCATATTTTTTTCAGTTTTTTGCCTCATAAATGCCTTGTTACAGTCACTGCAGTTAGTTCAGGAGCAACACAACTACACGCATGTAAAAATAATATATAAAATCTAATTACACAATTATACAACCCACACTAATCACAAAACGCCCACACACTCGTATAACGACCGATATAAAAGAATAACACACGCGCACTCGTATAACAACCAATATTACCGAATAATTGTCACATAACATATAACAAACAATACTAAACAACACCCACACACACACCACCTATTCCTACACGCACAACACTCCACGAGATTACTATGTCTATTACTATATGTCTATATAGTAATACCAACATACACCACAATCAAAGAGTATCAGGGATACATTTTTTACACCTACCACGTCTTTCAAGTACCGCTTGCCACATGTACTAAACACAAAGAATAACTACCCTTTAGGCCTAAAAGAAAGGAAATAAATGTCTGTGGCTATTAGATAAAAAGTACAAGATACAAGATACCAGGTACCTAACACGAATACTAGATACCAGTAGCTACCAAATAGGATTACCAGATATCAGTATCAGATATCATAATGTACCCGTATAACCCAACCCCAGATACGGGTTGATAGATACTAACCAATACCAACCCTAACCATACCAATCACAAACATTCCCAGATAACAATAAGAACCAAACACCATTACCAGATACCAGTAGATACCAAACACGATCGCCAGACCCCATTAGATACCACACACGATCACCAGACCCCAGTAGATAAGAAACACGATCACCAGACCCCAGTAGATAAGAAACATGACCACCAGACCCCAGTAGATAAGAAACATGACCACCAGACCCCAGTAGATACCAAACACGATTACCAGATACCAGAAGATACCACAATAATAAAATTAGACTGCAACACGCCCATGAGGACCACGACACACCTTGGCATGTAGCGCCGCCTGCAGCTGCTCTATGAGCTGCTCTTGCTGCCTGCCCGCGTCCACGCCCTCCGCCACGAGCGCTCGCAGCGACGTCACCTCACCGGCCTACGGGGGACATGGCAGGTCGGGGTCATGCTAGGCAGGTGGTCAAACTGACAGGTGGTCATGCTAGGCAGATGGTCAAACTGACAGGTGGTCATGCTAGACAGGTGGTCAAATTGACAGATGGTCATACTAAACAGGTACCAGCACAAGCTGACGCCAGCCAAATTAGTGGTGAAGGATTGCCTAGCTACTTCTCGGTCAACAGCGTAACTGACGGCCAGGAACAAGCTACTACAAGTGATTAGCTATCAGTATCAACTAGTAACAAGCTACAGCTGTTAGCCAGCAACAATCTACAAATGGCATGGGTAATTAGTAGCAACCTACAGCTGGTAACCAGCAGCAAGCTACAAATGGCTACGGTAACTTAGTATGTATACCATTTCCGGATCCTAAACCTTGTCCTACTTGCCTGCGATCAACAAGCGAGATAGCGTATCTCTCTCAACCCTCTACCAAAATGATGTCATCAGAGCTGCGTAAACGCAACGCATATGCAAACCCACATCACGAATCCAAAGCGGGGCAGATACTGAACGAATCAGAAATCTAAACGGCGTTTTCGGCGTGAAAAATAACAATCTGAGGCAGATTTTAGATTTGCGGCTCCCGACTACGGTCGTATACCGTAGTCAACATTCAGTTTAGACGTCACAGCAGCTGGTTGTTCAATCCAATTTCTAGCGTCACTGCAACCATATTTTCAACACCACTTGCGCCATCTTAGAAGCTGTTGTTCACCATTTGTGTGACCATCATACCAGATTATGCAAGAGAAACACGACTGCGCCGTGAGCAGGCGTGTTGCTGCACTGCGAATGCGCACCTGTCACGACTGTTACTGGGTAACAGGGGCCAAATAGTAACCAAATTCCTAACGCTTCAGTTATTTAGCTATCATCGGAAGTCATCACAAAATCCCCAACGAGGCGGAAGGTCTCAATCATCATAAATTTATCGAATCGAAATCATTCATCATCCACAAAGGGTGCATGAAAGTCTCTAATGTCCAGCCCGCTGCAGCTGGCTTGAAAAAAGCAGCGTTAGCATCTCAAAGAGACGAAGTGACAAGAAGGGATAGCTCGCAGGTGACAAAGAGGAACAGCTGGCAATGAGGGACAGGTGACAAGGAGGGACAGGCGACAAGGAGGGACAGGTGAAAAGCAACAGAAACGAAGACACTCGAACAAGAGGTCGCTTACACGGGACGTCGGCCGCCCGCATGAGAGAGACAGAGAAGGGAATGTAAGGAATCCTACCTACATAATTTAACCCCACAATTGCCCTACCTACACAACGTAACCCCACAAATGGGGGTGAAGATCAAATAGCAAACTCATACGAAAATACCATCGACCAACCAGAGCAAGGTGTCAGCCACACAAACTACACAAATGTGTAGTTTGTCACGAACTACACGAATAATCCACACCTACTTAACGCTTTAAAATCCCCGCTGCACAGTACAGGTGACAAGGAAGGACAGGTGACAAGGAAGGACAGGTGACAAGGAGGGACAGGTGACGAGGAGGGACAGGTGACAAGGAGGGACAGGTGACAAGCAACAGAAACTAAGACACTCGAACAAGAGGTCGCTTGCACGGGACGTCAGCCGCCCGCACGAGAGAGACAGAGAAGGGAAATTTAATGAATCCTACCTACATAATAACTTAATCTAAGGTATCCTGCCTACATAATAATTTAACCCCACAACTTAGACCTGCCTACACAACTTAACCACACAAATGGGGTGAAGATCAAATAGCAAACTAATACGAAAATACCATCGGCCAACAAGAACAAGTGTGTCAGCCACACAAACTACACAAATGTGTAGTTTGTCACGAACTACACGAATAATCCACACCTACTTAACGCTTTAAAATCCCCGCTGCACAGTCCACGAAACAAGAGTATGTCTCACAGCTACACGAACTACACGCACATCACGGACCATGCTTTCACTTACACACACATAAAAATTTTCACTTACACGCACAAACACCAACCCCGACATAGCCATCACGGAAACACCACGCAACACGAAGTCAAAACTTTTGATAATCTCGACTGATAATTAATCATATATAATAACAAAATATACACGAATTTTACACCACACATCACGCAGTCAAAACTTTTAATAATCTCGGCTGATATGATAATCTTTGATGATAATAATAAAGTATACACGAAGAATCAAGAAATTAATGCTGCAGTTTTGCGTATTTGCGTACATAGTTTTCTCTCTTGCAAGTAACGCAACATAATCGTAAAAAATATAACTCAGTACTCACTGCAGTGAGTGACAGAGCGCGCATTTTCTCGTCGACGAAAACATGAAGTCACGGACGGACAAACGGACGGACGGACATGGCGAGCACAATAGTGCATTTTGTTCATAAATGAGGAAATGCGCTAAAAATATTGGGATAATTAAAAATGGTAAAATATATATGGAGTAATACACTGAAAAAAAATGAATGGATAACATTGTCCAATTAGTGAGACACTTTCGGAGCGTATCACAGATACGCACTTAAGCCGCGCCAAACTGAGTCAGGATGACCCACACAAGACAGTCGTGAACAACCCACCTTCTGGCGTAGGGCGGCGAGCTCCTGTAGCAGCTGCTCCTTCTCCTCCTTCACGCGCTGCAGCTCCTGCTGCTGCTGCAGGACCACAGAGTTATCATTATAAATATAAGTTACTATTATTATATTATTTATAATTACTATTATAATACTTTCTATTATTAATTATTACTATTATATTAAGTAATAATGATTATTATTACTTATAATAAGTTATCATTCAGAACTACGTATTATATGGAATAAATAAATATTAAAATCACTTGACTGCTTAAATCGCAAGTTTATAAAGAATTTAAATGCAAAGAAAATAACCAGAAAATTCACCATTTCTTGAAGACTTATCATTATAAATAATTATTACTTATAATAAGTTATCATTCACTGACATTCAGAACTAGTATATGGAATAGATAAGTATTAAAATCACTTGACTGCTTAAATCGTAAGATTATCAAGAATTTAAATGCAAAGAAAATAGCCAGAAAACTGACCATTTATTGAAAAGGAAAACGTTTCGGAGTCCAGCTCCATCATCAGTTGTATTATTCCATATATATTATATATTCCAGTAAATGAGGATTAAATAATGGCGAATTACAGACAGCTGAGTTTCTATAGACTTCAGATTAATGGATAACAAGAATTAGGTTAAAGGTAAACTGGCGTTAAATTGGTTGTTTGCAAAAACGCGATAGACAAGAAGCACAGCAAGCGAGTTTTGTAACATTTTTTCACTGCACAAAATTTAGAAGCAAAACTCGGAGATAAGTTGGATATTTAAATTTGACAAAATCAAAAAAGGCGCAATTTTCCTTTTTTTTCAAAACAAAAATAATTTATGAAAGGCAGAGGACCCTTTGAAATCGCACGCCATTTAGGGAAGGAAGCATTCAACTTCAAAAACATCAATAAATATCAAAGTGAACATCTGCAGATATTTTTCGACAGTATGGATTGGTGAAGGAAAAACAATGAAATCATAAAAAAAAATCACTTCATTAGATACAACGTCTCGTTATTTTTTGACAGTATTCATATGTGTGTATATTTTACAACTATAGATGCCATGGTTTACATTGATATACAGAAGAGCATCTATTGATATAAATAACATATAATATATTAGGGCGTATATAAGAGAATAACGTATAATATTTAAGAGCATATATAAGGGCAAAACACATAATATACAAGGGCAAATAGGTGTATAAGTATATAACATATAATATGTAAGGGCGTATATATAACGGCATATATAATTTATAAGGGCATGTATAAAGGCATATATAATTTATAAGGGCATGTATAAAGGCATATAATCTTCTCGCCACCACCACAAATAAACAAACCATACACTCAGGAAATCAAACGGGTCATAGGTATTGTCCGAATAGTAACGCGATCTCATCGGCAGCACGAGCGGACGTAGCTGTTATAAGCCTATTTGCTACACCGGGGCATAAAGTGCGTCGCTATTTCGGACAAAGCCTTGCTCATTTCTCTGACTGTACGTTTCTTATCAGTCATAACATATGGACACAACCTGTAAGCCATATGTAAGCCATAGTGTAAGCCATACGTAAGTCAAATGTAAGTCATGTGTGAGCCATACGTAAGCCATATGTAAGCCATACGTAATCCACGTACGATGCAAGCATATAAATGTCATCACAACACGCAGCATGAGCAGAACTTTTTACAATTTCTGTACAAACAAAAAACGATAATTTTTTTAAATGGCAAGCAGAACGCGGATAGCCGCTACCTGCAGCACGACGGCGGGCAAAACCTTCAATGTTCGATGTTCTGAACCTGCAATGTTCGATGTTCTGAACCTACAATGTTCGGTGCTCTGAACCTGGAATGTTCGGTGCTCTGAACCTGCAATGTTCGATGTTCTGAACCAGCAATGTTCGGTGCTCTGATTCACTTAGGCTAATGAATGCATAAACCATTCTGTCGCGGGAGCTAGGAATGAGTGACAATTGTCAGCCTCTGGGCAGTTTGCTGGCGCGGTATGACTATAGGCTCGGCCAACCCTTATTGTACTCTCAGGCGACTATAAAGTCGGATGGGAGATTCTGACCAGGGGCCATACTTTCAAAATTCGCTAAGTGAACGTAAGTACTTACGCTCAATTTTCTTGTCTATGATTGGTGGATTTGGCTTGAAAGGCCGTCAATGATTAGCTGATGAACTTACGAGCTCTTTACTTTTTTTGAAAGTATAGGCCCAGAAACTGATTCCGATAGGGTGGCTAAGCAGACCCAGAATAACTTTGCGCCGAGTAAAGTGACTATTCAGCCGAAGCCTAGGCGATCCCAGAATTTTGTTAGGGTACAGTGTTGCAGGTATACGGCGTAGTAATACGTATAATGTACGGCACACCACGTAGTAATGCGTTTGCTACACTCAAATATAAAATCACACACTGGCATTCCCACACGAATCGTGAGAGTGGCGAATGGTGAGTGGCGAGTTTAGCAAGTGATAGTTTAGTGAGTGGTGAGTTTAACGAGTGGTGAGTTTAACGAGTGGTGAGTTTAACGAGTGGTGAGTTTAACGACTGGTGAGTGTAGTGAGTGGTGAGTGTAGTGAGCGGTGAGTGTGGTGAGTTTAACGAGTGGTGAGTGTAGTGACTGGTAAGTTTATAACTAGTAGTGAGTATAATGATTGGTGAGTGTAGTGAGTGGTGAGCTTAGTAAGTGGTGAGTGTCAGAAAGAAGACTCACGTCTGCAGGATGCAGATCGGCAACCAGCCTGCCGAGTCTGTCATTCTCCTTGGAGATCTGCAGGATGGCGTCGTCCTTCTCCTTCACCACTGACATCCACTTGGCCTCCTCCCCCTCCACCGACGCCTGCAGGCTCTGCAGCAGCGTCTCCTGCAGCGTGGGAAGACCCGACATTAATCGCCGAGCCACGAGTCGGCGGCTAGCTGGGGGGACCAACAATTTCGTGCGGGAATGAGGGCATTACGCCAACCGGTCAAACCGATGTCGTAAAGTTGCGATATATAGACTAATAGTGCCGACCATGAGTCAGACCGACAAAGTCGAGACGACTTCAGTTTCTCGCACAATAGCAGCCAGCATCTGCGTACGTAATGGATATACAGCATGCACGCAGCCGGCATCTGAGTACGCAACAGACGTACAGTATGCACGCAGCCAGCATCTGCGTACGTAACAGACGTACAACATGCACGCAGCCGGCATCTGAGTACGCAACAGACGTACAACATGCACGCAGCCAGCATCTGCGTACGTAATGGATATGTAACATGCACGTATCTGCGTACACAGCACACATAACACAACATACACATAACACAACATACACGTAATACAGCACTCACCAAGGATGAGGGAACGGACACCGTTGGGTGCAGCCTGCACAGCAGCTGTGTGTAGCTGTGCACAGCAGCGGTGCTCTGTGCCACCCTCTGCACAACACAGCATAAAGTACAGCATTACAACTCTGATCTCTCATCATCAATTACATCCACCACCACCAATACCCTCATCACCCTCACTTCCCTCATCTTTCTCCCTTTCCTCATCATTCTCACTTCCCTCATCATTCTCACTTCCCTCATCATTCTCACTTCCCTCATCATTCTCACTTCCCTTATCACCCTCACCATTAATACCCCTGTCTCTTATACACATCTGATGTGTATAAGAGACAGGGGCGGAAGGTCTCAGATGTCCAGCCCGCTGAAGCTGGCTCGAAGGAAGCAGCGTTAGCATCTCAAAGAGACGAAGTGACAAGGAGGGACAGGTGAAAAGCAACAGAAACGAAGACACTCGAACAAGAGGTCGCTTACACGGGACGTCGGCCGCCCGCACGAGAGAGACAGAGAAGGGAAATGTAAGGAATCCTACCTACATAATAACTTAACCCCACAACTGAGACCTACA
>NW_025933960.1:57816-65297 GCF_000764305.2 Hyalella azteca
TGTAGCGGGGATAACAACTCACGGTGCTGTCGAGGACAGACTGGTAGTGCAGTACCCTCTCCTGCAGCAGTTTGTTTTCCTCCAAAATCTTCTTGTTGTCTTCGTGCTGCTTCTTGTTTTCGGTCAAGTTTTTGTTGTCGGCCTGAAGGCGTTTGTTATCTTCCAGTGATTTCTGGAGCTCGGCAACCTGTTTCTCCAGCCCACTGGCCTGTGACGAGAACAATGTTATCAGTTATCGCTCTAAACAGACCTGTTGATACCTACTACAACACCTGTTATCACTCTTTACAAACGTGTTGATAACTGCTTCAATACCTTTTATCACTCTTTACAAACGTGTTGATAACTGCTCCAACACCTGTTATCACTCTTAACAGACCTGTTGATACTTGCTACAACACCTGTTATCGCTCTTAACAAACTTGTTGATACCTGCTCCAATACCTGTTATCGCTCTAAACAGACCTGTTGATACCTGCTACAAACACCTGTTATCATTCTAAACAGAACACGCCTGTCTTCACCCTGGCAGACTGGGTGCGTGCTAGAGCCCAGCCAGCCCCGAATTCTCACTTCACTTCATAACCCTATCCGTATCTGAGCACGCTAGTGGGCATAGCAGCCTATGGAGTAAAGTGTTTAAGCCATGGCGCCATTCAGTCACTGCCAAAGTCACTATAGCCTTCATAGATGTGCAACCACAGTATTACAAAACCTCCACACTCACCATGACTCGCCACCAAAACAACCACAACATCTAAGCTAAACCTTATTGGCAGCAGCAAGGTTGCTGTTTCGAAACCGCCGTGTCTTGAAGTGTTGATAGCGTGGTACAAGGTGCTTGTATACGGGGATAGTGCAGATGGCTAGTAGATCTGGCAAATGCCAAATGTCTGCCGCTTGGTGTCTATCCAGCCAGTAAGCTTAGACACGAGACAAGTTTAAGGTGCCGCCGTGCCGGTAACGACTAGATATCGGCAAGGCGGCACCTTAAACTTGCCTCGAGTTTAAGCTTCCTTGCGGGATAAACACCAAGCGGTAGACATTTGGCAACTGTCAGATTTACTAGCCGTCTGCACTATCCCCGTGAGCACAAGCACCTTAACGGCCATAGTTCCGTAAAATCTCCACTGCGTCAGTGTCTACAATGTACAGCTAACTCTGCGGTACCCCAGTGTCACCCGAGTGCTGTGCTGTAGAGTCTGCAGGGCTCTGTGCCTCAGCATGACCACGCGTGTCCTAACGTACTTTGAGACTCTACCGCCTGACACGAGTAACCGCAGCAATATTGTCACAAGCCTATTTCCCAAAAAAGGATACGTTCTAGCGAATTTAAAATGACTTGCAGTGGTGGTTACCGTCACGTACGACAACTTTAAATTGTTCTCTGTTGCATACAAACGTCCTCAGGTTGCTACACTCAATAGTTTACGTATAATTCAAGTTGAAAGTTATGTTCCCGGAGAGTGACGTACGGCGGTAGAGCGTTAAGACTCTACAGAGTCTGTTAGTCTCCGTCCATGGGTCTATTCGAGCACCGTGATTTCACCGATTCACAACCCAATATCGAGTGTTCGTTGATTATTTAGTTCGAGTATAAATGTTATACTTGAACTGGTTTAGCTTGAGCCCCCTCCCACTGTATCAGGTGCATTGCTGTTCAAGACGCATTCAAATGTGTTAATTATATCAAAAGTGTTGCCTGAATTCGAATGCAGTAACTGAAATGCGCTTAGTTTATCACAGACTTCAACAAGGCACCCATTGTAAGTAGCACCATCCAGTGTTCTCAACAGCACCTGCTGCAGGTGACCCAGCTATTGCAGCAGATGACCCACTTTTTAATGCAGGTGACCCACTTTTTGCTGCAGATGACCCACTTTCAGCTGCAGGTGACCCACCTTCTGCTGCAGGCACTTGTGGTCCTCCTGCAGACGCTGCAAGGTGGCCAGCAGTGCAGGATCCTGCACCTCCTTCTCCACTATGACCTCCACCACCTCCACCTCCTGCTCCTCCTGCTCCTTCTGCACCTTCTGCACTTCCGCCTGCACCTGCCGCTCGAACTCCTCCTGCCACGCACTGCCCTCCTGCAATACAAATCCTGCAGTATAATATTGTACGGGCGGTACCTGCAGTACAAACAGGCAGCACCTGCAATACAAACAGGCAGCACCTGCAATACAAACAGGCAGCACCTGCAATACAAACAGGCGGCACCTGCAATACAAACAGGCAGCACCTGCAATACAAACAGGCAGCACCTGCAATACAAACAGGCAGCACCTGCAATACAAACAGGAAGTACCTGCAATAAAAACATGTACTCAAAAGCAATGAACGCTAACCTGAAATTTATTAAAAACAGGACACCCTGTTTGTTGCTGTTGGGACATTCGTTGAGCACAAACAGACAGGCACTGTTGTTCTTGCTGTTGCAGTGTATTCGCGTCAAATGATAGCTTCTGTTGCAACGTCAAGTCAACAGGAATGCACTTCTGTTGCAACAGGACGTGCTCCTGTAACTGTGCTGATGTCACCTGAGTCTCCTGTTCGCGCTGTTCAACATCGGTCTGTTGATGGGCTTCATGCGTATCAACAGTCTGCACAGGACTCTGTTGATTTATTTCTTGCGAAGGTTGCTGTTGTTGCTCCGCTTGTTGCACCTGTTGTTTCAATTTCTGTTGTTGCTGTTGCTGTGGTTTAACCCCAGTCGCAGGTTTCTTTCCACGAGCGCGTTTTCTCGCCATGTTGTCAATCAACAGATAAATAGTACCTTAACAGATAAATAGTACCACAACAGTATTACCGTCTCCACGCTCACGTCAACAGGAATAGCGATGAATCATCAAAGTCAAAAGAATATCTGTTGCAACACACACTCGGGTGTAAACAGGAACTTTACTGCCTCAAAAAGCGAATGTTGTTGCCACGGAAAGTTGTCAACAGGCCAATTGTTACCACTACAACGTCAGTAGAAATGTTGTTGCCAACACAACATCAACATGGACGCTACACTGCACCACAAGCACCGCACTGGCAAGCGCTACTGCGGCGAGCGGCGACAGCAAACAGAGATCAATACGGCACGAGGGAGGGGAGTGAGGGTAGAAAATGTGAGGGAAAAAGGCCGCGATGAAGAGGAAGAGGGAAAAGGGCCGCGATGAAGAAGAGGGGAAAGGGGAAAAGGGCCACGATGAAGAAGAGGGGAAAAGGCCGCGATGAAGAAGAAGACGGGAAAGGACCACGATGAAGAAGAGGGGAAAGGGTCGCGATGAAGAAGAGGGTAAAGGGCCATGATGAAGAAGAGGGGAAGGTTGAATAAATTAAGACGGAATTGAATGATGGGTGCATGTTAAACTAGTTCAACAGGGAGAGCGTGTATGTAATAGGCGTTAGCACACAAGCAGCCAGCAGGCGCGTACTTAAACACGTTGCTCCGATTGCATCATCTTGTACTATTATTTCATTTTTTGTACTATTATAAAACAGGGTTGCCAGACGGTCTTTTCTCGGACAAAATCCACGATTTAGTTTTTTTCAGTTGCGTTGGCCGGCTAAAATTTATTGTACTGGTACTTCCTAATTAAATTTAAAAACTGCCCAAAAATTAAATTGGATTTTTACACCGGCTTCTACAAATATATTGGTATGTATTGAGTTATAGGCTTTTTTGGCCTTTTTTTCGCGGACTTGGCCGTTTTTAGCGCATTTTCTCACTTATGGAAAAAATGCACTATTGTGCTCGCCATGTCCGTCTGTCGGTCCGTCCGTCCGTGACCTCAAGTTTTCGTCGACGAGAAAATGCGCTCTCTGTCACTCACTGCAGTGAGTATTGAGTTATATTTTTTAGACCATCTGGCAACCCTGAATTATGTACCACTACGTCCTAGAGAAATACAATTCGTGGTACACATATGACTTCGAAGTCGACGTGTTAAGGGGAACGTCTACCCTTAGCCTAAAAATCGAAAAATTACGTTTTCTGTGTTTTTCATCTCATTTCGTCGGGGGAACTATTACAAATCGAGAGCAACAAACCGCAAGGAAATAGCCGTCATACTTTTTTCGTCAGGTCATTTTGAACGTTTATAAAATGAATATCTTATAACCATAATTTATGAAGACTTCTTTAATTAAACCTGTATATAAAGATCGTTATTGGCGTTAAGTGAACTATTCTGGGCTTATATTGTATTTGTAGCTTGGGAAAAGACGCGTCTTAAGCAGCCGACTTTATCTATATGTAGGGGCTGTAGTTTTTGCATTAGGTCATTTAAAATGACCATCTTAAACCAATATTTACCAATTTTTATGTAAGAAATAGTATTTCTAGATACTTATTCGCATTAATTGCACTGTGTGGGTGCGCAGCCAGTGAAGATCGCGTAATATCGGCGTCACATGGTCGAATTTTCACTCGTCACACATGAGTAGCGAAGCAGCGTTCATCACGGATTGCAGTTTATTAAGTGCAGTAGTCGTAATTGAATAGAATAGAGTGTGGCATTACCATAGTAATGAGAACGAGCGCACCACGAGGGCCTCGAGAGACCGGCTGACCCTAAGTGTTCGTCGCAGAGCGCCAAAACAAGCGGTGGTGACTTGGGATTGTTGTCAATCAATCAATCAATCAATCAATGTGATTGATTGTTCATAAAAAGTTCAGCTGAACGCCGATATTGCAAACCGAAGATGCAGGGGTGACGAACTGGTAGCCGGACTATTTGTCGAACACTAATAGAGTTTTACGGAAGCCAATGCTGGCGCCGAACAGTAGCAAATCAAATAAACTCGGTTTTCGAAGCATTTAGCTGGAGTTGGTTGGAACGCATTAGATTTAAGGCGGCGTCCATGCAGACAGACGGCTGGTCCTGCAGCGCTGCAGAATTTGCCGGCGCACAGTAGCCATAAATTTGAGTGTCGTCGGTGAACATGTGCGGATTCAAACTATGTGAATCAATTATGTGCAACACGTCGACAGTATATAACAGAAAATGGATCGGTCCGACGACTGGCCCCTGTGGTACGCCTCATGTGACCGACGATGGCGTAGAAGAAGAGTGCCCGCGTCTAACGCATTGGAGTCTATTGCCGACTTAGGGTACGCACACAGTGAAAGCAGGTTTGCCCGCGCGGGCTACCTGCTCCAACCTGCCACAAGAATGAACATTGGATAATAATGTAAGTGTTCACAGTGAAAACCTGTACGAATAGGCTTCTGTATGCTAAGGTTTCAGGTGCCAGCCTGAGCAGGTAACCAGCACGCTGGCAACCTGCTTCCACTGTGTGCGTACCCTGGGACTGGGACTTCCGCAGCACCGTGCCACGCATGCCGAACGATACGTTAAATCGCGTGTCAACTGCAGCCGACAGGTCGAGTAAAGTCATGGTTGAACTAGTATAAGAATGACCCATGAGAAGCTCATTTTTGCGAATGTAGTTTGTTGTTCGCCTGTGACGTCACTAATCCCAGTGACGTCACGGGCATTAACCAATCACCGTAATACGATCAAACCAGTCAACCAATCCGTCATGGGAATGACGGGATTGATTACGTTTCTCGATCTCAGTGACGTAACAAGAAAGCTGAACTGAAAGACTAAATCCTCGTAAGTCAACCTTGTATAGTTCAACCATGAGTAATGTCAGTGCCGCATTGTACACTCCACTGCTCGAAGAATATCTGAAAGCAACTCCGGAACTGTGGTTTACGTCGAGTGGAGATGACGGTATACAGATTGGAGACGAGGCATGTGACCGGCCCGCTGTAGATGGTTGCTCAGCTGTCGGGCTAAACGCGTTCCAGTAGTGTGAATACATTCGACAGGTTAGAAATGGGTCGATAAGATTCGCGGTCTGAAGCGTTAAGGTCTGTTTTCTTAACAGTGGCGTAATGTAAGCAGATTTGAAGTTCTCTGGGACAACACCGTCAGTGAGGAAGCGGTTGGAAAATTTGACCAGTAAGGGCACTACGAGGACAATATTCCATACAAGTAAAGTATTCGGCAACGGATCGCTTGCACATTGCTTGTGAGATAGCGCGCGCACTGTCGCTGTGACATCGGCTGCAAGGCAGGTGAAATTTCGCAGTGCACAGTCGAACGAGTACGGCTTTAATAGTGCCTACAGAGCATCGGCGCACAGCACAAGGGTTTTGTTTAAAGAAAACATAAAATTCATGTACGTTAACATCACCAGCAGTATTTATATGACCTTTTCCCATGACTTTATCCAGCGAACGCCACAGTGCAAGGCAGCGCGTCGACTCTTGGCACCAAAATGACTCCCTCTTAGATCGAAAAAGGTCGACATGATTCCGCCGCGCGTCTCGCAAGAGCAGGCCGCAGCAGCAGGATTGTCACGTCTCTTCTCAACTTCTGACGGTGGAAAGCCCGCTGGACTATTCGAAACCATCCCCCCTCTCAAGAGACCCGACATTCATCGTCGAACAGTAGCAAATCAAATAACAAGCAGGGTAATATGATTTCTTACTTTAACAAGCGGTGTTATTTGTATTTTTCTTTGAACAGTTAATCGGATGCTCGCTGGGGACAGAAAATTTCGTGCTGGAATTAGGCCATCACGCCAATCGGTAAAATCGATGTCGTAAAGTTGCGAAATATAGACTAATAGTGCAGACCAAGAGTCAGGCCGACACAGTCGAGACGACTTCAGTTTCTAGCGCAATATCAGCCAGCATCTGCGCACGTAATGATATGCAGCATACACGTAACATGCACGTATCTGTGTACGCAACACACATAACACAGCTTACACATAATACAGCACTCACCAGGGATGAGGGAACAGACACCGTTGGGTGCAGCCTGCACAGCAGCTGTGTGTAGCTGTGCACAGCAGCGGTGCTCTGTGCCACCCTCTGCACAACACAGCATAAAGAACAGCATTAAAACTACGATCTCTCATCATCAATTATCTCCACCATCACCCCATCATTACCCTCATCACTCTCACTTCCCTCATCACCTTCACTTCCCTCATCACCTTCACTTCCCTCATCACCTTCACTTCCCTCATCACCTTCACTTCCCTCATCACCTTCACTTCCTTCATCATTCTCACTTCCCTTATACCCCTCACCATTAATACCACCCTCACCCTCATCACCCCCACTCTAAATCAACAACAACAAGGCCCACCTAACCCACCAAAACTTACCTGATCCTCTAAGTCCATTCTGAAACCCACCAATTCCCCCACCTGGTCCCTCAGTCCCCCACCTGGTCCCCCAGTCCCCCACCTGATCCCAGGCCTCCAGGGCTCTCCACCCCCATCTGGTCCCTCAGTCCCCTACCTGGCCCCCCAGTCCCCACCTGGTCCCGGGCCTCCAGGTCGGCCTCCCGCTCCTTGTAGGCCTTCAGGACAGCGCTGTTCTTATCCCGCAGCTCCTGGGGAGAGCGGGGAGACGGGGCGTGAAATGTAGCAAGAAGCGTGACGTGAAACACATGAAACATGACAAA
>NW_025933961.1:0-1055 GCF_000764305.2 Hyalella azteca
GCAACAGAACTTACGTAACGCATACGTTTTTTTTTATAGTTTTTCATTTCTCGATGCGTCCTTAATGTGTCGGAATATACCGCGTTTACCCTATCCATGATACTCTGCTTGTCTACTTATAGGACTCAAAAAAGAACTTGAGGGAGAGTCTAAAAAACTTTCTGCTTTGCCACTATGGGGTCACCAATATATATATATATTAATATATATATGGGTTTTTAAGCCCAAAGCGTTGCCAACCATTTTCAAGATTTGTCGCCAGGTAAATTTTAATGAAAAGCCATTTAGGGTAAACGGCTAAACGTGGTATATTCGACACATTAAGGACGCATCGAGAAATGAAAACTATAAAATAATAACTGTATGCGTTACTCGAGTTCTGTTTGCTTTATGTGACTCTCAAAACACCATACTACTACGTGCCAGCAATGATGAAACGTCACAAAATGTTGCCATATTTATTTAAAAGCCTTTAGAATGCAAACCTTCCAAATCCCTATATTCCAACACTGTGTGTGACTATATTCGGCACGTGGTGAGACGTATTCCAACCGCGCTTAAAATTGTACTAATACGTAATTCCGACATCCACGTGTTTGAATTCCGATCACTGTGAGCTGTATTGGAATACGACACAGCTTTGAATTAGAACACTATTGAATATTGAGCACTACTTAATTAGGCTTTTAATTAACAGTTACCCTATCAAGCTTTTATTTAAGAAAATTTAATTTTTGCACACAGCTTGGAACGACATAGTGACAAACCAGAGATTTTTTAGAATCAGTTCATTTTCAATTTCCTCATTCACCTAAGATTTAAACCAATTTCTTATGTATGATAAGGCTGGTATCCAGGATAGGTACTTTACTGGTCTACTTATAGGACTCAAAAATGAACTTGAGGGAGAGTCTAAAAAACTCTCTGCTTTGCCACTATTTGGAACGAGCTGCGTGCAGCGTGTGTCCAATTCAAGTTGTGTCGGAATTAGTTTTTATGTGTCTAAATGCATTTCTCAACTTAATCATCTATTAATTTATTTACCACTTGAAATC
>NW_025933962.1:0-1765 GCF_000764305.2 Hyalella azteca
AATTCGCTAACGTGACATTCCAGAGCAGTCTTTTTGTTGTAAGTTATTTAAGTTAGATAAAAGTGGACTATCCTTAAATCTCCTAAAATTTGTTCGAAAACTTCTATTAAAATTTATCTGTTTTTGCACCATTTTCACCGTCAATTTTTTGGTATTTGCGATGAATTTTTTCCATTGAATCTTCATGAACACAATTGAAAATATTTTTCATTTGTGATCCGATGCTATTTCACAGCAATTGGTTCATCAAGGTATCACTTCTTAATAACAATATTACTATATATGATCTCCTGAACGAGGAATGCTTTAAATTAAACAAGTTCACTCATTATCAGCAAACATCAATTGATTATTTATGTTAGGCAACGATAAGTTATCGAATATTTCTTCAGGGTGATAGGCGATTGGTCGAGAATTTGTATTCGTGTTGCCCTGCGTCTCGTCGCACCTCCTTAGCATTTGATCTGACGCTCAGGAAGTTGATCTTCAGCTGGCAATTATGCACATCCCTCACCGTGTCCAATGAAGCTCCCTCATCACCGGCACTTCATGTGCTGCTGCTGCCGAACCAACGCGTCGCATACACAGCGATGCTGTTGGGCCGAGTCAATGAAGCCGGGCTGATTTATGCAAGCTACTGGGACCGGGGGATGAAGGATGCAGGTGATAAGCCTGGAGGATTCAGCAAGCTATACGGCATTTACAGAGGAAACAGAGTGACTGAACCTTTGGTTGTTTACTTAGCAAAAGGGACGGGGCGATAAAGGATGCAGGTGATAAGCCTGGATGATTCAGCAAGCTATACGGCACTTACAGAGGAAACAGAGTTACTGAATCTTTGGTTGTCGAAGTAAGCAAAAGGGACGAAGAGATAAAGGATGCAGGTGATAAGCCTAGTTAATTCAGCAAGCTAAAAGACGATTATAGAGGAAATAGAGTTACTGAATCTTTGGTTGTTTAAGTTAGCAAAAGAGACGGGGTGATAAAGATTGCAAGCGATAAACTTGGATGATACAGCAAGTTAAAAAACGATTATAGAGGAAAAGTAGTTCCGGAATCGTTGGTTATTTAAGCAAGCAGCACGGACAGGGTGATAGACGACTCAAGCGATAAGTCTGAACGATTCAGCGACCTAAGACGATTTATGAAGGAAGCAGAGCTCTGTAATCTCTGATTATTTAAGTTAGCAACAGATGCGGTATGATGGGCGCAATCGATAAACCAGGGCAATTCAACAAGCTTGCAGTGGCTCGTAGAGTAAGAACGGAGTCACTAAACCTGAAATAATTTCGGCAATTGGTGGGACGGACCAAATGAAGTCGAAGTCAGCGAACCTGCGGTGATTCAGGGTCATCTCGAATGCCAAAACATTTGTCCCCAAAGACATTAAAAAACAACAATATTCTTCAAATGTATCATCGATTTCAGTGACCTACGTCTTTTGGATTTTTTCTGCTTTAAGGTATGGACGTGGTTTTTGTACATTTTTTGCAGAACTAATTCTAACAAACGATTTTTACTTGAACTCAAAGGGAATTCACTGTCAACATGTATGTCTTTCAGGAAATTTCGACTTCTAGTGCCATATCCTTTAAAAGTAGTGCATTAATGATGGCAAAAGACAGAAATCAGTTCTAATAAAAATGAAACAATAAAGCCGAAATAATTTATAGTTTGCTGAATAATACTCTGGTTATGTTCAGATAAATTAAATGTAGAGGAATATTGATGGCACGTGGCCGCATGTTTATTTAATTATCATTCG
>NW_025933963.1:0-296 GCF_000764305.2 Hyalella azteca
TAAGTGAACGTAAGTACTTACGCTCTATTTTCTTGTCTATGATTGGTGGATTTTGCTTGAAAGGCTGTCAATGATTGGCAGATGAACTTACGATCTCTTACCTTTTTTTGAAAGTATAGGCCCAGGTTTTCTCTTCAATTGTTGCTGTTCTCACGTCAGTACATATATACTCATAAGTTGGACCTCGGAGGGTTTTCGGCCTTGTCCATCTTATACACTTTAACCGCTGGTATTCCAAGTGTTATAGCCAGTCTATAGTTTATCATGCTTGCAAGCCCTTACCCTGAAGACAGGTG
>NW_025933964.1:0-2920 GCF_000764305.2 Hyalella azteca
TATCATCGTCATGATGACGACGTGCTGGTCTGAAGGGTCATGAACGTAATTAGTGGTTATCATCGTCATGATGACGACGTGCTGGTCTGGGGGGTCATGAACGTCATTAGTGTTATCATCGTCATGATGATGACGTGCTGGTCTGGGGGGTCATGAACGTCATTAGTGGTTATCATCGTCATGATGACGACGTGCTGGTCTGGGGGTCATGAAGGTAATTAGTGGTAGCATCGTCATTAGTGGTGATATCATCGTCATGATGACGACATGCTGGTCTGGGGGTCATTAAGGTAATTAGTGGTAGCATCGTCATTAGTGGTGATATCATCGTCATTACGACGACGCTGAAGTCGACCGCGGTCCCTACACCCGCGCATTAGCAACTCTGGCATTAGCTACACGTCTAATCAACGTTTATTCAATATTTATACGTTAAATTTACGTCTATTAAACGTTGTCTCGACGTCATATGCTCTGAATAGGTCTTTTTTATACGAAGCCACATAAGTGAGATAAGTCCCATAAAAGATTGTATTATCTTTATAGGAGATACGGTATTAACGACATGATAACGTGGATTTTTCGTTCATAACTTATTGGAAACTAAAAACCAATACAGATACATATAGAAAGATATAGATGATATATAAAGAATAGTATAAACAAGGATCCACCTTTAGGTAAGAGCCCCGCGATGACGCATGAGGTGCCTCCAAGGAGGAAGGTAAACATCAGGGTCCCCTTGCGCCCCATTCTGTTGGGTCAATGTACACTGTTAGAAAAAAAATGACCGTTAACGGTATTACCGGCGTTTCAGTGGACGGTCGGCACGTGAAAAGAAACACCGTTTCACCGTTTTTATTTCAATTTAACACCAGAAATCCGTAAAACATCTGATAGAAACGGCGAAACTGTTCATGTTCACGGGCGACCGGCCACTAGGATGCCGGTGGGACCATTTTTTCACCGTTTTTTATACCAGTGTACAATATTACATATATTCGAATATTCATTCTTTGTCTGAAATATAACCATAACAGAAATATAAAAGAAATATAAAAGATAATTTGTTCCAGCGAAAAATAAAGTGTGTGAGCTTTTATTATCATAAGCCGCGATTACCTATCGATCGTGTGCTTATTATTTTTTAATACTAATTGTTTATTTCCAATATTTGCAACAAAACCATCGCAAAAACTCAGTCGAGTAGATAGATATTTAAATGTTTAACAATTTTGTAGTAATAGGTAAATGAATGAATGAATTCAATTAATAATTCTAACTATAACAAATTAAACTTAATTATTAAATGAACATTTCATACGGTCCTTTGAATCTACGCAGCAAAACAAATTCTACTACCAATAAAAAATTCAATTCTCAGATACAAAAAAAAATTGACCAGTGCTCACTGCAGTGAGTGACAAAGAGCACATTTTCTCGTCCACCCATCGGTGAAGTCACGGACAGACAGACGGACGGAAGGACCGACAGACGGACAGACAGACGGACGGACGGACGGACCGACGGACGGACCGACAGACGGACGGACCGACAGACGGACGGACCGACAGACGGACGGACAGACGGACATGACGAGCACAATAGCGTCTTTTTTAATAACTGAAAAAATGCGCTAAAAAATCCAGAAATATTAGCCTGAACAGACCTGTCGAGCGCCCACCAAGCGAAGAAATACGAGGGAATTTCTATAAGCATCGTGAGTATGAAGTTGACGAAGATGTTGCCTCCGATGTTGCTCGAGTTCAGCGACAAGCCATAGTACATGAACGTCACCACGGCCCTGGCAATAGTAAATTATAATAGAACAATGTAACGGGTACGTTACAATGTAATTACATTAGTGCAATGTAACGGGAACGTTACGGGCACTAACAATAGTACAATGTAACGGCTATGTTACAATGTAATTACGATAGTGCAATGTAACGGGCACGTTGCAATATAATATTGCAGTGTAACGGGTTCGTTACAATACATTCAAAATAGTACAATGTAACGGGTACGTTACAATGTAATTACAATAGTTCAATATAACGGGTTCGTTAGAATACAATCGCAATAGTTTAGTGTAACGGGTACGGTACAATGTAATTACAATAGTACAGTGTAACGGGTACGTTACAATACAATTACAATGGTACAGTGTAACGGGTACGTTACAATACAATTACAATGGTACAGTGTAACGGGTACGTTACAATACAATTATAATAGTACAGTGTAACNTGTGGGAGTACAATTATAGCAAACACAATTGAAGTGAAATACAATCTGCACTCAAAGAAATGTGGGAGTACAATTATAGCAAAATCAATTGACGTGAAATACAATCTGCACTCAAAAAAATATGGGAGTACAATTATAGCGAAAACAATTGACGTGAAACACAAACTGCACTCAAAAAAATGTGGGAGTACAATTAAAGCGAAAACAATTGACGTGAAATACAATCTGCACTCAAAAAAATGTCGGAGTACAATAAATGATGCAATGTGTGTGTGGGTATATAATCATGACCCAGTTCGGCCTATTGAAAGCATAAGTGCTACGTCTACTTTTTGTTTGTGCGACTAGTAAGAAATGTGTCACAATTTTGACATTAAGACGTAAGATAACCTACACACCCAAATAAATAAATTCAGTTGTTCCCTTTGAGTGGAATTTAAAATCCCTTAATTTTAGCGCATTTTCTCATTGATGAAAAAATGGCCTATTGTACTCGTCATTTCTGTCCGTCCGTCCGTCTGTCTGCCCGTCTGTCCGTGACTTCACGTTTTCGTCAACGAGAAAATGCGCTCTCTGTCACTCACTGCAGTGAGTACTGAGTTATATTTTTTATAAATTTTCTGGTTAATAAAACTTCTCTTCAACTAACACTGTTCCTGATGAAGGCAAG
>NW_025933965.1:0-66496 GCF_000764305.2 Hyalella azteca
TTCATTTTGCATTAGAACCAGTCTTTCATTTTCCTTCATTCAGAGTAGGGTTGTTGCCAGTTAGTTAGAAGCAGATAACAGGTTTATCTCACCTGTGGCACGAGACATTTTAGACCCGGCAACAACGTAAAGCAATCAGAACTCGAGTTGCGCATATGGTGATCTTTTTATAGCCATTCATTTCTTGGTACATCCTTAATGTGTCGGAATATGGTGTGTTTACTCTAGATTAAAGCATGGATACTACAACTAACCGGGCTGGGAGCGCACTGTCAATGTGGTACTCTGACTAATCTCTACTCTAGAGCCTATGCTAAATTTTGTATCCTCTATAGGCTTTACCTGCTCTGTGCCTTAACATTTAGCCATGTTATTGTTATCTTAAACCATTTTCTTTTATTTTATTTGTTTCTCTCTCCAATTTGTTTTTCACTTGTTATTGTTCTTTTTGCTGTTATTATTCTTCTTGTATTTTTTTTCTCGTGCATGTGCGTGTGTGTGTTTTCTGTCTCTTACAGATACAGATGTTACATGTCATATGACTATTAGGCACAATATCACAAAAACTATACCTAGTTTAGGCAAGGGGGAAGGGGCTGCATGGACCAGTTTCCACTGCTCCTCTAAGAATAAATGAGAAGTAGAAGACAGATCCAGCTGCAGCTGGATCCAGCTGCCTCTCATCCAGCTGCAGTGCCTTTTGCTGCTTGGCATTCAAGTGCGAGTGTGCGACCAACATTCCTGTGGGCCATGGCTTGGTGATTTGTATACAAACTGAACTACAATTTTGTGAAAACATCAAAATAGTTAGGTGGTTTTGCTTAATTGTTATTCATTAATGCCCAGTTATCAAAATGAACCAATATCATGTGATGTGTGGTGCAGGTGCTCCCTGATGGCTGCTGTAACCTTGCTGAAATGAAAAACCGTAGTTCTCACTTCTCACCAGACTCACCTCAATATGATTTTCACTAATGATTGGAAGTTAGCTTGAAAGTTGAGTTAGTTAACTGTAATGAATGTGCAATAGCTGTTTATCAAATTTTGCATAAACATGGAACTTGGTAAGTCAGTAGTCTTGTCAACTTCTCTATGGTTGGACAACTCCAGGACTTGGAGTTGTCCAATCATGGACCACCCAGGTTCACCCTCACTTTAAATTCTAGAGAATCGGGGTCAGACTGTCAACAAAAAGCCACCTGAAAGGCTGCAAAGGAGATAAAAACGCCTGTGCACTTTGACTGTTATCTATTTTACCAATTTGTAAAGCTTTACTTTATTTCTTAAAGGCCCAAAATCTTGGGAAACACATTTTAGCTTGACACATGCAGATATACTATAGTTAGAATTTGAAGAAAATTTGAGCCCATGATGCCTGATGGTGCCATGGTGGGAACTTTTTTCAAATTTAGACCACTTGGTAATTGGTGTGGACTGTGTACTGTGGAATGACTTTATTCTGAGTGTGTAAACTGCACTGTAAAATTCTATTGGGAAGAACTTCAAGGAGAAGTTTCCTAAAGTGATCAAGTTAGAATAATTTCTTCACATGTGTATTATGTGAATTTCAAGTAAAAATAGGCTATTTTTCCTACTTTTCACTAAAGAAACTCAGAAATGGCTGTAAGAAGTCAAGAATGGACCAATTTTTACCACTTTGGTTAGGTGGAAAGTTAACACTAAACACAAATAAAAAATACTAGATACATATTAAGATTATTAGCTTACATCCAAATAAATTAATATTTGCCAAAAATGGTGGCTCTCTACTTGTTAATGATATTTTATTATACATTATCTTAGAATAAAGTCAATGAACTGTGTTTATTATTATTATTCTACAAAGCATTTATCATGGTGTCTGGTTCAAACAAACTTTGTGTGCATGTTAATTGTTACACATAAGTTTAATAGCAAGCAAAAAGAAGTGTTTCAACTTATTCTGCTAAAACAAATCTCCTCTCCCAGTCTCCACAGTTACAATCATCCATACAGATCTTGACAGTCAATACTGTAACATTTAATACTTTAGTTTTAGCAGCAAAAATATCCTCTTTATTTTTTTGGTGATAAGGATAGTTAACTTGAAGCAATGAAGGAAATTTTTACTGGTCCTTTTCAGATACCTTTCAAAATAGATAATGGGTAAGTACTTGATAATCTGTTGATTAAGTTTTAATCAGAAAAATATAAAGTACATACCTTTTGATAAATTAAATGAATTTACTAAGGGGATAAATTTGTTATATTATTAGTTTTCCTTACTACTTTGAATCATTATTTGCATATATTATTATTGACAAATTATATCTTTTTTAAATATTGGATGCAAATGTCTCAACTTATAGATTAGAAATATAATATTGTAGGATTAAATATCTGATGAAAAATAAATAAACATATATAAATGCATAGAATATTTGATTCAATCCTAATTATTTTGCCACTAAACCAGTTTGTTTGTTTTTTCTAATTCTTTGCTATCTGAAATAATTGAATTTTCCACTTCTATTATCAATTTTGTATTCATGTGCAGGTCACTAATTGTAGGTGATGAGTCTGTTGCTGTCGTGTCCATTGTTGGACAAAGTGAACTGGAAGATGGTTGTGACAAGGCTGCTGTTCTTAGGCTGATGCTTGGCTATAGCATTTCTAAACCTCTGCATCTGCAACCTCTGCAGTTGGATGATTCTTTGGTACAGAATATGATCCTCTGAGAAAAAAACTAGTTCTAGCAAGCTAGGGCCTATATGTACATATTTACCAACTTGCTCCTCACTGTTAGGAACATTTACATAGCTTCAACTTTGCTTCTTTGGATCATGAATATAACTATGTTGATCCTAGGTAATTCATTATTAACATTTATTTATGTAACTCCAATGCAAGTTTTATGAGCTATGTAACAATGTGGTTTGTATTCAGTTGTTATTTTCCATTTAAAATTTTTTGTCTCCAATAATTGTCTTTATGACAGGTTCTCCTAAATGGCTGGTATGATAAATCATTGCGTGTTGTATTTCTTCATCTGGTGGGCTGCCAAGACCAGGCCTTCCTAAACTCAGAGGCAGTCAATGATTTGTATGAGAAGAAGGTAGGTAACAAGATAATTACTTGATTGCACCATCTTTATTGAATTAGTTTTTTATTGTATAAATGTGAGTTTTTGTTGGAAGTAGTTTTAATATAAATTTTTCATTTGGATTATAGTTTTAACTCTAATCCTTCATCATAAATGCGCTGTAATACCTCTAATAAATTTGTATGATTTATTGTACGTTTCCTCATAATGCTACTTCATGTTCATGTGATCAAAAGCTCTACATCCATTTTCTTCCATAGCATTTCATGATTGACATTTCGTCATTGACATTTTATCATTGACATCATATTTTGTTGCATTATAGTTAGTTTCTATTAGGGTGTCATAATTGAAGATGTACAATAACTCATATTACTGTTGACAGGACTCGGTAGCAGCAACTAGTCTCCTAGATCAGCAATATAAGCGTGCACTGCTCTTTGTGTTCTCCATGTCACATTTTGTATTGTGGCGCTTTACAACGCATGTTCTGGACACAACTTGCATTACCACTTTAAGATCTCTGCATGAGATTAGGTGAGACATCTTTGCTGCATATATGCATTATTGAATGACAATAAATGAATGATTGCATTATTATGGTAAAATTATAATAACATCTATATTCCAGGGCCCAGGCATTATCATCAAATGCAATTTTCCTAACTTTTTCTATTTTTAGTTGTTGAAACCTTAATTATTGAGTTCTATGTTCCAGGTGAACCATATTAATAAATGTAAAAAATGCCATTTACCCATTGTTGATTATTGATTCTATTAATTTACTAAGTAGTTGCCATTACTAGTACAAGCTTCCTGATATCCAATATTTGTTGACATGTGCTAGTTCTCATACAATATTTCTTTATATTTTTTGTTTAACTTGGAGGTATTTGCTTAGCAGAACTACGGTAACACAATATTTTAAAATTCGCCACCCATTATACATGAGAATTTCTATCTCACATTATGATGCTCTCCATAATTTCCTATCAGCTTTGCTCTTGCCTTATAATACATACCCAAATCAAATAATAAATTTCTTATCTTATCCATATTTTCTAGTTTTCCAGTTATTTGCTATAAATTCAAATATTTAAAGATTTTTCAGGAACATTGTGGAAATTGAGAGTCTTGTTATATCATAGTTACCATGATTGTTCAGTACGACGTAATATACATTGGCTATTATTGACAGAACTGAGGTGCTGCAGGCCGTGTCTTCAGCCCTGCAAGAAGTGGGCGATGTTCCACTCAGTTGGGTGAACTGTGGCCGCCTCTGCTGCCCGCGCCTGCTTTTCCTATTTTCTGATGCTTTCCTGGATGCTGAAGAACTGGCACATCAACTTGGCCCTGAAGGGTCTGTTTTAAACATAATGTATTAATTTTTTTGCTGTAGTTCTGAAGTAATTAATATGTTTGCTTGAAATGTTTCACATGTTGATTTGCTGATGAATGTTGTTTTTCTTGCTTAATTTATCAACTGGAAAAATTGATCTCCATTGTGGCTTGGAGTTAACATGGAAATTTATGAGACAGTAAACAGTATAATACGACTGACCTCGAACGTAGGAACTGTTATCACATTTGCATTCTTATTCTTTTGTGAGAATTATGCAGCTACATATTGACTTGTAGGGAGAGAGTGATGATTTATTTTCGGAGTATTTATGAATGTTTTTCTGAGGGGAATGGTGCTGCTTCACAACCGGTACTACTTTTCCATACTTCACCCATGCAATTGCGGTTAAATAATAATTGGATTAAATAAGTCCCGATATTTTCTTTCCAGGGAACCTGTGAGTGTAGACAACGCCCTGCGCACCGTGGAACGAAGCCTTGAGGACCAAATTTACAGACTTATGAGACGAACTTGGATAATCACAAACAACACGTATGTTATTTTAGTTCTGTGTTTGTTTCTATGTAGATTAAAATTCGTCACTTACCTTATAATTAATTAGATTCTTGTTGAGCAATGCATTTGTTGTTATCACTTTTAATAGCATTTGATTGACATAATTATTTATTAATGTTTAACTCCTTAATTTTTTTCATTTAATATAATTTTTTTACTAAATAATTCAAAAAGAGAGGCTTAATGTGAATTTAAATTCATTACTTCATTAGCACATCCAAATACTCACACTTTTGGTCATACTTTTGATCTGCTTGAACCAAATTTTAAAATTCAGTTTTCTGATTTGAATCAAAATCAAGTGTATATATAATGATTATTTGCATCAGTTGACACGGGTATCATAAAGGGAAGTTGATTTTTGCAAATTATCAATAAGTAACCAGAGATAGCCCATCCTGTACATAATTTGGGAATTGAATATAACTTTTTTGCCATTTTTTAAGATATGTTTCTGTTCTCGTTTAATTGCTTCAGGTAACCTAACTTGATTCGCAGCATATTTAATTAAGTCTAGTGGTGTGTGATTTTTCTATAAGGTTAGCTTTCCAAGTGTCGATTCATCATTATTATTTTTTTTAATAGTAAGAAATTATGCAGAGCATTCATTATTTACAGGGCAAACGCTTTAGTGTCATTGCCTCCACGCAAACAATATGTGTACCTCGTCTCCCGGCAGCAGCAGTCTATACCAACTCAAGATCAAGCCCTCTCTGCCCTGGAGCAGCTCTGCTCTGGATCTTTTCAAGGTATGTTATTATGTTGAGAAACATTAAATTTTAATCAATTGTTGTGTAAAAATTAGATTAGAAGTAAAGCATTTAAATGATGAATTTTTTTCAACATTTAAAAAGTAAATTTAAATTTTCTTTTAAATTTTAATGTTGACATTTAATGTAACATTTATTTTAAATATTTAAAGTAGATAGAAGTTTAGTGTCAGGAAAACCAGTCATTTCGGTTTTGGTGCATATGATTGGCAGCGTCGGCAGTAGCCAACCTAAAGTTGTGCAATCTACACGTCGTGATTACCGAAAATAGTTAATTTGTTATAAATGTATTGGTTTATTAAGAGTATAGTTAGTTTTTAATAAGTATAAGTTCTAAGTAATTATTTTGTTTATCAGAATCAGCAGCAGCAGTTGACCTGATGCGGTGCAGCTTGCACGCCCTGGACAACGCACAGCTGCTGGACGACAGCGGCGTGGCGCAGAGGAGCGGCGGCGGCGCTGCGGTCACCAGGAAGAAGCAGCGCGCCCTGCCTGACGTGCTCGCGCTCAACCTCCTTAACGCTCACATCTCTGACCGCGAGACTAATAACGGTGAGCTCGTTGTTCTTCACCATTGATATAGTTTTATGAATTGATGAATTTTTATTAAATATTCAAAAATTGTGGAATATGAGAATCAATAATTTTAATTTATGATAATGTCAATATTAATAATAACAATCAATCAATATTAATAATAATGAAAACACCAACGTGCTTCATTTTAGTGTGAATTAGCACCTGCATAGCAATGCGATCATTCAGGTTCCCTGAATCCCACAATATATTATTGACAATGATCAACTTGATAAGCACGACCCACTTAGTTGAAGTTTTCAAGCCTTGAATTTTATTTAGTTCAAACCTTTTATTTTCATTGTCATAACTTTCAACTATTCTTAGATTAAATTTCATTGATGAAGCTATAACGGCCGTTTCGGTATTGATTTATTGTCATTTGATAACCATTGAAGTCCTGATCATCTCAACACACACAATAATATTTTTAATAATTACCTATTGATTATAAAATTTGTTGCCACAGAGCGTCGTTTTTCAAGTTTCCTGCAACAACACATCAGCTCAGCTTTATCAGGAGGATTCGATGACAACGTCGGACGAAGCAACACTGTCCCAGTATTTGTTGTGAGTTGGTTAGGCTATTTTGTAATGTTGTGTTAAAAAATGCCTAATACAGGGCTTTTGAGCTTCCAGCGCTAACCAAACCCTCGCGTTACTTAGTTATTGTTTTCCTTATATTTGAATGTCATTTAACTAGCAAGTAACTTAGCACTTAGTTTGGATGGCTTAGCGTGAGAAAGCATAAGAAAAAAAAAATTCTATTTATAGATAAGTTTTTGTCAGTTATTCACTCATGGAAATGTCGTCTAGATATTGTTAATCGAAGGAGGTCTTCACATGTTGTGACTGATTTCATAAAATAATGATTTTAATCATTTTGGCTCAAATACTTGTAAGCCACCGCATCCTGAATATGAACCTCTTATCATTCCGTTTCAGTTACCTAAACTAGCAACGTGGCTCTCGGCTGCCAATCGTCTCTACCAGCTGTTCATCACTCCGGAAAAAGATGAAACGGTTTGCATTCTAACTTAGCTAAGTCGTGAATTAATGTCTACATTTCATTATAGTCTACATTGTATTATTTTCTACAAGGTACGAGAGTCTTCATGTCATTAGTGAAGTTAATAAGCTATCCCATATCCAAGCCTCCTGGCTTGGTAGTCTTCCATGCTAACGTTCTCTGTCAATGAGAATTGATTCTAATAGAATGATGGTCTATATCTCATTGATGAGGTGAAACGCACTGAAATAGTTGACTCATGGAATTAACACATTGTACACCTCAAAGCTTTTTTTTTTTTTTTGTTTTGATGTTCGTCCTGTCGCCTGCACCATTCATTTGTGATTCGTATTTCAAATTCCACGGAACACGAGGTGAAAGTTCCTTAATATCTCTTAGGTGGGAATACTGAAATTCTTAAAGCACTAGGGCTTTATTGTATTTCATGAATAACTTATTGAGATTGTAACTTCATTCCTAAAATATATTTAAAATCATATGAGACAAACTTTCTTATCTTCATAAATTATGATCGAAATTGTTGAAGTAAAAGTATTTAGTTTTAATATGCACGTTAATCATCATAAGCTACAGTTTCATTTTTTTAAAATCGGCCATTTGCAATGATGCATTTCCTACAAACTAAATTTTTTAGGACTTGAAAATATCAAAGGGTAAAAATGATCATTAATCACATGCACTGATGTTTATCTACCAACCATATATAATGTAATCATATATCATTATTGCTAATTTCCAATTATAATTTAACTTTCCAATGTTACAGTTGTCAGCAGACGTGCTAGAAAGGCTCACCCTGGAGAGCAGCGAGCTGAAATTCGTACGCAACACATGTCGTAAAGCCTACGAATCTGCCCTGGGCTTCTACACGTTCAACGTCCCCCAGCACTACCCCGTCCACACGCATCAGGACAAGGTTTTTTTCTTTGTTCTGAAATGCGATTTTTTCTTAAAATTTCCTAGGATTTATCCTCACCAAATAAAAGGAATAAATAAGGAATAAATATTTGCAATTTTTAATATAATGGATTAGCCTATTTTCAACTGAACTTGAAAATTGCCAAGCTAATTTAGTAGATCTTACCCTCTAAGTCAAACATGTTAATCATCAGAGATGGTCATAAATCTTAAATTTATACTTATATTATGGAAGCCGAATATAGCGAGAGCTGTTTTAAATTTGGCTGAATCAACCTTCAATGAAATTTAGTTTCGTTTTTTATTTTATAGCTATTGTGCAATTGTAAATTCGTTCCAATGCCTTGTTTCATTTCAATTGTAAATTTGATTGCATCTCATACTATAGAATTTCCATTGTCTGGATGTCTACAAACACTTGAAGTCAATATAGCGCACCGCATGATATCTTAACTCCATAGCATTTCTGAATAGTTTCAAGTACATTTTTGTCGCGGAAGTAATTGTTAAATGTTACAGCATCAAACTCGAGGCGAGAGGCTATCGCTTCATTTTCCTGTTTAACTAACGTAACCTCTGTCTTGTGTACGATCGCTCAGTTGCTGGAGAGCATCGCGTGCTACCGGCGGCTGAGCTGCGCCTGCGCGTTCACGAAGGAGTTCGAGGAGCGTCTCGTGCGGGAGTGCGAGCAGCACTGGCAGGATGGCCGGCTGGGTTGTGAACAGCTCAGCCTCACTGGACACATCTGCCAGTGCCCACGCCAAGACCACCCTACTCTTCTTCACGAGCCGTGAGTGTCTTACGTATTAAATATACCAAGTCTTTATATTAAAGCAGGAAGACCATCACGCGACCCTCCATGAGCCTTCAGTTGCCTGCGTGTTTAAGATACTACAGTCTTCATATTAAAGCGTGTCGACCACTCCACGTTTCTCCACGAACCGCTAGTCTCCTATGTGTTAGAGATGCTAAATTCGTCATAGGAATTGTACTGAAGAACTTTATTAAAGAGTAATCTCTGCTTTTCCCGCCTTACTTCTTCCTCCGCTATTTTACATCGGATTCATTTATTAGTAAAGTGTGTATCTTAAAGTTTATGAATGAAAAGTAAAAAAGTTTTCATTCATGAGTAAAGGTTCATGACCGAGAACTTGGGGACGCATCTTGTTTTGTTTGGTAAAATTGAAGATTTCTAGTTGAAGTTTTCATTTGACCATGTCGTACATGAAAACCATGTACGACATGTTGTTAGAAACTTTAACATGTGACCAGGTTAAAGTTTCTAATGTAACCATACATTTTTAGCATGTATACTTAATCATTAGCTAGATTTTTCTATTCTTCTGTCGAATCTTGATTAAATGTATTTAATTATTAGCAAATTTAGTTATTTTGTTTGGCTTTCAGTATTGTTCTTACGTATTTATAATTTTAGTTCAGGTAAGGAGTTGCCGGACCACAAGTTCGGTGCGCAGTTCGTGAAGCACTGCAACTGCGGCCACTCGAAGGGACGCATGCAAGACTCGGTGGTACTGCGCGCCCTCAACCACGACTTCTATGCTCAGCTGGAGGAAGTTTGCTGTGGTCAACTTGAGCGATATTGTTTCCCTAGTCGGGAGAACTGTGAGCCTCATGTCATGGATGGGCCGTTTCTACGTCCCGGTAAGCAGATATTGTTATACTTTTATCTATTTTATGAAGTAGGTTTTTTAATGAAATATTTATTTCTATCTATTTTATGAAGTAACAGCTGCATGTGAATTAATTACAGTTTTAACAAAGTAGAAAAAAACTACATGTCCTGGATTCGACGATTGATGCGAAATATCTTAGTTTGAATATAAGTAAAGGTTGATAGTTGGAAATTCCCACTTGAATTATTCTCAACAGGCATCATTCCTCGAAAATGCCCTACTGCTGCATTAGAAGTCATATTTTTTCATTTCCAGTTCATAAAAACGTTTCACGATTCATTAATATGCTTTCGGCAATACTAGACCTTGCATGACAATCGTAACGAGATAGCTGCCATTCACTTCGAAAAAGTCTCTGCTAACGGACTAAGTAATGATATTTTGTTAATGAAGATCCTTGAACAAACGAATAGTGTTTTAATGGCACTGATGCTCTGGAAAAACGATGCTTGTGGACTAAGGAATGGTAATTTGTCGATGCAGATCGTCTAGAAAAACGATGTAAGACAAACCGACCACAGGTTTTTGAATGACCGGTCGCGTCATGTAAGAAGTTCTGATAGGTACCCTTGTCATGCCCACCAATGAACGGACGCTATTTTGTAAGACGCTTCCTCACTGATAATTAAGTAAAGCTTCGGGCAGGACTGGATTCAAAACGCAAATAACAAAGCTAACGTGAAATATTTAAAGATGAACAGCAAACAAAAGCAACAAATCAGGCACGGCAATAGACGAAGCAATGATAATTCAGACGCACATGAGAACTATTAGTTGATTCGGATGCTTTAGGAATACTTATAAATCGGACGCGTACAGAGAGATGGAGCTGAGAATGATGAGGTCGTAGATACAGAAAACCTGGAATAAATATGTGAATTATACAAAGCTAGTATTTTGTTCACGAATTTCATAGTATAAACAATATATTTTAGCACCAACAAACGACACGATTTACCCTGGTGTAGGAATGAAAATCCTATAGCAGAGGGACGCCGGTCATGATCAGCAATATAACGGACAGCTACCAAAAATTAAAGCCCATGTCAGAGCTGTCAAGCTTGATTTTCGTGGTCTAAATTCAAGTAATAGGAAATTTTCGACCTAATATATTAAAAGATGCCGACGTACAAATGAATAGTAATTTGTTGGTGCAGGTCCTCGGACTGAAAAATGGTCATTTGCAAATACTCTGGAAAAACGGTGCTGATGAACTAACGAATGGATATTTTTTTTCTGACGAGTTTCCGGATAAACGATGCTGACAGACAAACGAATGGTAATTAGTTAACACAGATCCTCTGGAGAAACGATTCTTACGAACTAACGAATGGTAATTTTGTTGGCGCAGATCCTCCGGATAAAGGCGATAAATCCTCCATGCCTCGACGAACGCAGTCGGTGTGGGAGCGGATGTCGGTGCCCGAGCTGCCCGGATCAGAGGACGGCTCTGAGTCTTCTGCTGACGTTAGCGAAGTGAGCAAGATCAGAGACGAAGATAGCTCTGCTGACGAAGCAGAGCATTCATTATCTGATGACCATGAAATTAATGAAGACCAAGACAAAGAGAAGCAGCCTCTCCAGGACGATGAGACCGATGACCATGGTTCACACGAGCAGTTACCGGACGATGGTTACGAACCTCATCATCGGTCTGCGGAAACTGCCTCGAATTTAGCTGCTGCTATGGCTGAACTCCAACTTGACGATACTAATGACGGTGATTTCATAGTTAATTTTACTCTTTTGTGGAACTGTTATTTATAGTCCCAACCATTGTGTTTTTAGAATGATTTTCATCTACAACATTTGTACACGTTTATACCATAAATAGGTCCGCAAAGATTGTAACCTGAGCGCTTATTTGATTTCAGGAAGAGCCAAACAGGAACAATCAATTACTCGGGTGCATTCTCATCAGATCTTCACTGCTGACGAAGATGCGGTCCAGAAATCATCGTCTAATCATTTCCTAGTAAGGCCTTAATATTGTAAAGTCCAAAAAAGTCAAATTAACTCTAAGGCGGCAGATTTCGCGTCTGTGATTGGTGGGTCTGGCTTGATTAGCCCGTCACTGTTTGGCTGACTGAGTAGCAGACTCGTAACTATTGTTACTAGTTCATATATACGAGTTCGTACTAAATTGATAGTACGGCCCGTGGCTAATTCTTTTGTTGCCTCGGTCCCTCTATATGCCTTCGTTTTCCGTAAACCTATATACTTAATTACTACATTTCTTGAATTTAAATAATTTCCTCCATCACCAGCTGGATCCTATGGTTTCGTCCGACTCGCCTCCTGACTTTGTGCCGCTGTATTCGTCCTGGTCGTTGGTGTGTGTCGGTGCCTCGTCGCTCTATTCTCATACTATAGGTATCTGCTGTTCTCGTTGATTCTTTTCCACTAGATTCCATAATAGAAATACCTTTATTTTTTTAATACCTTAAGTACCTCTTCAAGGTTTCTCTTATCTCTTAACCTGGAATGTAAATCTGTGAAATTTTACATTTACTGATCTGAAGCGCTAGAAACCTCTCCCTACTACTACTACTACTACTACTACTACTGTGAAATTTTACATTATTATTCTCGAAAGGCTCGGTATATTCCCAAACTCAATTTATCCTTTTTACGATAAAACTTTTGAGCATCTTTTTGTCATATGTCCTTAAATTTAAAACCGTTTGTGAAAATTTATCATTAACTGAATATAGTTTAGTGAATGTTATTCTAAGTGTTTAATTGCAGAATTATAATTCTTTGCTTCATTATCAGGTATCATCGACCAGCCGGGTTTTGTAAGCAGTAGCAATTTTTTGTTGCCGTGGGACTACACGGTAAAAGTACACAACAGGAGCGACTGGCGAGCTATAGAACAACGGCTCGGCAGAAAATCGAAAGAAAAAATAAACATCAGTAAGTGAAGCATTCAAAATTTAAGTATATTTTTTCAAAGGATTCCAACTTCGCAAAATTGCAAAGACGAGTCGAACATTTTCTCACAAATGTCAAGTTTCGCAAGAAAACCATTTCGTAACTAAATTAAATTGTTGAATATAATAGGAATAACAGATCTCATTAGTTTATAGTTACTGCAGACACGTATGTGTGCGATTGTTAAAGGCTTCATTCAGTTCGTCTTCATATTTGAATTTTTTTTAATATTGATTAATGACATTTATTTACACATTTTTTGCTCCTCGCGAACCGTTACTCTGTCTGTGCCTAACTTTGACTTCAGTGCAGGGGCTCTAAATACAATATAATTTCTCCTCACCAGAAGGCAACGAGTTCTCAGTAAAAATCTTCATTGGCACCGAGTACGAGTGCAGTGCCGGCCACAGGTTCCTAATGTCGGGCCCCAAGACTCCTCTCTACTCGAAGCAGGGACACCCAACCATCTCCGGACGCACCATTGCTTTGTCCGCTATTTGTCCGCTTTATCATCCTTGTATTTGTCGGTATGCTTTCAGGCTTCTGTTTCTCAAGTCTCTTGATTAGATGTTCAAAACTGGAATATAAATCTGAATAAAGAACAGAAACTACAAGATTTATAGTTTCTGATGTCGCTTAATGATGAAATAAAGTTGGCCAAAAATCTAAAAGCAGATCAACAGCGACGCGATTTCTATAAGAAAAGTTGTGATGATCAATTCAGCTGAACATTTCTCCCTCCAACAGGGAGACCAAGACGCTAGGACTGCACTTGGCTCAGCTAACGCGGCTGCACGTGGTCACCCCCAAAGCGCCTGTCCATGTGATACTAAACCCTCGTATCCAGCCCGGCTCCGCCCCTTGCCCTACGTAAGTACATAACTGAGAGAAGTTCCCTGTCCTGCATTCAACTGTATTGGTCAGATTCATTGTTTATGGTCTCAGTCCTTTAAATTTTACGTACATATATTGGTCCGCATGAAACTTATCACTAGAAAAGGGCCATTCACAACCGTATTTAATGAGTAATATAATGGCGGTTGTAAATTTCATACATATCCTGTTGTGGAATCAATGAATTCTCTGTAATTCATTTACTGATAAATGCATGAGTGCCTCATGATTTTAATCATTTGTCATACAAATTTTTCCCTCCTTGAAAGACAAGTATTCTTTTTGTTTTAAGAAACATATTTTGTCGTTTAGCGTCTCTTTTTATGCCCCATATCGTCAAAATTAAGAAAATAAGTAAATTAATAACCTCAGTTTCAAAGGAATAGTTCAAGACTTGCATCATCGGAGTATTCCCTCGATCGACTGCTTATTGGTCAAGATCCAGTTATTTATATCTCTGAACTATCGATTTTGTGGCACTCTATAATCATGACGAATTATGAGTTTCCTGTGTCTCATAGCCCACTATTTTGTACAGGTATTTTCCGATTGCTGGTGGTGATTCAGGAATAGAGCTTCGTCCTGGCCACTATTGGGTGATGCGGTTGCCTAGTGTTTACGCTACCGACGCCGGGCCCTTCTATCCTCCCGATCCCAGCCAACAAGTGGGCGTCGAGAACGGGTGTCTCCTGCCTGGCTGTTTCTCTGTGTCTGAAGTCACGTTCAAGATCTTGTAGGGGGGAGGCTTCGCTTCAACGACGCGTATAGGACATGTTTTTCACATAAAAAATTAATTGTAAAGTCTCGCACAGTATCCGGCTTCAGTTTACGATGTTTTTCTTATAAACGTTCAAGATCTCGATAGGAGAGGCATTAATGATATTTGGAGTTAGCTTCGATTCAAAGAAGTGCATACGGGAAGTTTTTCGTCATTGGCCTTTTGCATTAGGTAATTTTCTTTCTCCTGGGTTACAGGAATATTAGGATTCGACTTATTTGTTGGGGACTATACTATCAAAAGCGATATAGACATTTTTCGCTTCTAGAGATGGTAAATTCAAATACCGAGGCCCCGCAATTTCTGAGGATTAAGGTCGCTTCTTTAAAAATGTTCGTTTTTGCGAGTAAATGTTGAATAATTCGGGAACTTTTTGTCAACACTGTACATAGGGAGTCTTATTTTCAAAATCGTGAAAGCTGAATTTTCCTTCTCGCTGAGGCTACACGTTTTTTGGGCATAATTCCCTTATACCATAAGCTACTTACGATAACTCTTCCGAGTGAATGTAAATGGATCCCCGGACCAGCTTCGTCTGGGTTTTATTTGTTGTGTACCTGATTGGTTTGTTGAAAGCAATACAAGTCATTATACGTATTGAAAGAGTTACGTACTTGGTCTTTCAATTACCTTGAAACCGCTCTTTCAGGTAACATTTCATTGATGAAATTGTTGAATAATTCATGAAAATTAACGAAATGCTGAAAAACATTTCATTAATGAAATGTTACCTGAAACTCTGAATTTTAAAGTGCTGCCGGTACGCATAAGTTTTCTTTAGTCTACAAGAAAATAGCTTCACAAATTTCGGATAGTAACTTTTCATCCTCAGACAAATCGACCAAATTAAATCGGAAATCAACTCTGCAGATTTTGCCCCATCTCTCTGCAATCAAAGCTGGCGTTAACTGAGCAAATTGTTGATTGTTACATGTTAGCCATTACTCCCATTAGGCAAAAATGAAATCTGCACGTTTTTTTTTTTTATTATTTACTACAAACCCTTGATTTCTTTTCCTTTTTAGCCCATTTTCTCATTTATGGAAAAAATGCACTATTGTGCTCGCCATGTCCGTCTGTCCGTCCGTGACTTCATGTTTTTGTCGACGAGAAACTGCGCTCTCTGTCACTCACTGCAGTGAGTACTGAGTTCTAATTTTTACACTCTTACGAGTAATGTTGAGCATCGTAATCCACTTCATTAGCTGTGACACTCTCCGTGCAGTTTCGGCTTAAAATAGTTGAGAATTTACGGATGCATATGTTCCGAGAAAACGTGGGTTACAGCGTTACGCTTGGGTAGCTCGCCGAAAAGCAGATCAATAAGAACGCGCGCAGCGACCGCTTTGAAGTGGCGACGATGCGCTGCTACCCTAGCAAACTGCCCTCCAAGCGATCGATAATGCAAGAGATCTGACGTGAACGAACACTTTCCCCCGTTCACTGATATTAAATTATAAAATTACATAAATATTTCAATTGCACGATGAAAATGATGTCACTAGCATGACTATCTCAGTCAAGTGTTGTTTACATAAGACATATGAGCAAGTTTCGTGCTAGGTGGCGGATACACGAGAGTCGTGATTGGCCTCACTCCCACGGGCTCGGGTCCCGGGACTCTGCGAGAATCCGTTCAGTAGTCGCATGTGACATTCATGTGGGGACTTCGCACAGCGCGTTTGAAGATTTGCACTCGTTTTTAATCCTGTGAAGAAATGGGATTGGGGATCATAGGTGACCGTGAAAATGCAGTATGGGCTGTTTGAGATATTTAATTATCGAATGACGCACTTCTTTTTTTTTCTGAGTACTGGAGTAATTGATGTTGTGAAAGACTTGCTTGCTTGTGCGTCATGCCTTCGTGCGTAGCTTATTGATGTGTAAAACTACAATTTGCCGGATCTTCCATTCATACGTTCTAATAATGGGGACATCCTACTTCGGTGGCAGCATCCTGCTTGAAGTAAAACAAGCTACAGCCACTGCCTGGACATTTATTGAACTTTGTTCAACCCCTTCAAATTGAAACCAAAGTATTGAGCAGTTTTAATGAGATGTTCACGGAAACGAAATTGTGATCTTAATTACTTATATTAATTTATATTATAAATTTCTCAAAAAATTTCCTGACGACTCACGATGACGAAGATTGTACAAAAGTTAGGTTTGGTTGGTTTAGCCGTCATCGCCATCTCAGCTCGATGCGTCGTCAGCTACCAAATCTGTGAGTATAAATAAAACTTGTTTCATTTACCTATAAATTAAGCATAGTAGGTATTCGGATTCCTTTCCTTTTTCGTATTATTACATCGAATTGACAAACAATTTGTTCTATTTTACAAAGGTAGCAGTTGAGCTTGGCGAACACGAGCCATTCTAATTTAATTTATTAAGTCCGGCTTCTTGTTTCGACTGCTCATTTAACTCTATGCGCTCTGTTAGACATATGAGCCTCAGTATGAAACTACAATTTCATACTTTCTGATTTTCGTCCTGAAAAGAGCTTGAACTACAACGTCATTACGACAGGTATCTTTTCTACATTTTCCTTACTTTTGATTGATTTTCAAGATTACTCTAAAAAAATACGAAAGCATTGCATTACTGACTTTTATTTTTATCGGTAGCGTATTTGATCGCATTGCTTATTATGAATTAGAGTAAGTTTGTGGTGGCTTATCGGTGCGAATTACTGTCGAAGAGTATTCAATCAAGTTTTTTTTTGCATCGTCATGTGTCGTTGAGAATTGTGATTGCAGGACAAGAGGTGTTTGTAAAATTTTATATTGCACTTTAGGGCTCATGGTGTTATTTATGTTGCGTATTAGTTTGTTGTGTGTTACATTCATAAAAGTTTTAGATCGTTTGATTTTATTGTGGCAGCTTATTAGGTCTCTGAGTTTTGTTGCGGCGAATTAAAACTTGGAATTTAGTTATAGTGCGTTAGGTCATTAGGCATTTGTTGTATTGTACTAGGTAGTTGGTGTTATTGCTATAGTGTATTAAAGCAAAAACCAATAAGGTGTCATTGATGTGGCGTATCTGGTCATTCAGCAGTACCATTGCAGCGTATTGTTGTGGTATTTTATATTACTAAAGCATTTTTTTGCGCTCAGATAACCTAGAAGACCCGAAAGTATGTAACGCCACAATCTGGCTGGACCGCGGCCCCAACTCTGCGGCAATCCTGCGCCTCACGTCACGACCTGCGTACGATGACACGCCGAGGTTCTGCGTCGTCACGTTCAAGGCCTCCAAACACGCTTGTCAGTCCACGATGATCAACAAAATTGTCGTAATAAAAAATCATGTTGACGATAAGCAAAATGATGATACAGTCATGATTTTTGTACGAAAATTTTGAGGCATACATTTTATCGTACATTCTCAACATAAATATTTTGAAACTTCTTGAATTGTTGTTAAATTATTATACATTATCTTTCACAACCTTCCTTATTCGATTTTAGAACCGGTGATACAGAAATCGAATTATATATTGAATTAGCAAACCCTTGGGATTTAATTGCTTGATTTGTAGTTTCTTTCTTTTCAATCGTGCTCTTACTATAGGAGTATGGAATATTTAGGAGGATGTTTTGTATATACTCAACATAAATTGTACAGTTCCAAGTATTCAATTTTTTTCTATTCACTTGCATTTTACAAACCTTAATAATCATCAATAATATACACGTTTCGTTACAATATACTTTCCTGTTGGAAACTATTTTTATGAAAGAATTTTCCTGCTTCAATAGGGTCTGGTCTGTTGGGTGTGCTGGAGAAAATAGACCTGCGTAAATACGACGACGTAGACCACCCCCACGCCCCGCCGGTCTGCATGGACTACATCTCGGTTAGTCTCCTGGGGGGGAATTAAAAAACGCTGGTTTTTAGTGTTGTTTTTTTTTTATTTGTGAAAATAGTTATTAACGCCTTATTAAACCCCACAGTTAATAGCATGTATACTTTTAAATGATGTTCATGCCTATACTATAAATTCCTTTTAGTAAAACATTATATTAGTCCGAAAAAATGCCAATGGACATGCGAATCACTTATGATTATTGTATTCCTACCTGAATTTCAAAAATACCATTCATTCTCCACGAGGTCTGATGAGTAAAGCCAACTGATCCACAGTTCATGACATTGATTTTTATTTAAAAAGAAGGTTCAATGGCTGTCGAGTCTTTACCTGTGTCCATAATGCCTTCGTGTCCCTAATTCGCCATTTTTTCAGTTTAAATTTTAAACAATTTTTTCGAGACACATTCGAACAGATTTTCACAACTATCATCAGGTCATTGTATGACCAACAAATTTTAATTGACTGATTAATTTGTTAATATTACCGTAGTATTTTTAGGGATGTTAATTATCCGCGCATTATTTACTATATTTACCTACAATATTTTCTCTTATATAATAATTTACACGGCAATGATGATGCAGATAACAAACCCAGTGGTATCATCGGACTCGATGCTACACTCAACTCCCTACCGACAAGAACAATGCGGTTCCTGGTCAGTGCATCCTGACCAAGTGCTGCCCACTATTGGCTACAGCAACGCTGTTGTGGGCCATTGTTCTTATCCGTCGTTGCAGTGCGAGGTCAGATTCAACGCTGATAATAATTTTTAAAAAGAAATTCGGAAACAATCGAAAAGGCCATAGAAGATCGTACCGAAACTTAACAAATAAACCTGTGATACCCAGTATACATTCCGTTTCTTAAGTACATAATCTTATTCATTCTGCAGCGCTGTGTGATATAAATAACAAATAAACTATTTTCTTCATAGTTACGTTTTATTACAATGATTAACACAATTGTTACATACTTTATTATTTATATAAACCTCATAAACAAAGCAAAAATAATAATTTATTCTTGAGTGACGTGCGTATTGTTGCAGCCGGTGCGAGAGTTGATGGTTCAAGTGGTGATCGGCAGACGACATCCTCGGGAGAACTCTTGGCAGAACACGCGCAACTTCAAACACAAGGGCTTCACTTTTGTTGTGACCGCATACAGCTTCTCCTGTCAGTAACATTCACGAAATTCATGTTTATTCAACGTGAATAACCGTTTCAACACAAATAAGAACAGCTTCTGTTGCCAGTAACATTCATGAATGTTTTTATTCATGTTTATATGTTGTAAATGACCATTGTAAGACAAATAACAGCTTCTAATATCGGTAACATTAATGAACGTTATCGAGTCTGTCCTTCATAGTGTGAAGGGCATTTTGGTCTGAACGCATAAAGCTTCTCCTCAGCCACATTTTCTATTTTTTTTTTTTTCATTCACGTTTCCTTAACCGGACTATTATTTTATCACAAATTAATAAAGCTTCCACCGTCAGTAATTTCACGATAGTTATACTACAACGTGAAGGAAACCCCTTTTTTCTTCCATGTATGCACTTGCCTAGGAGGACTTGACTTGACTTAAAATTAGGAAAAAAATTTTTGTTCTTCGTTTTCCTTCCCGTTTAAAAACATTTTTTATAGAATAATACGACTTTAAGATCGCATGGTTGTAACTCTCATTTCTTGTCGTTCGCTGAAAAAACAACGTATTTTTTAGACGGTGTCAACGAGTGCGCCAACGACCTAAGGTCTTGTGGGTACGAGGGCCGCAACAGTCACCCCGCGTACTGCGTTCACGACACGCTCTTCTGCGACGGTCACATCAACTGCGGTCCTTCGTACGGCGTCGTGCGCAGTACCGATGAACGAAACTGCAACCGCAACGGTGAGGAATTTCGTGCAGCGGTGAGAAACTTCGTGTCTAGAGTGTAAAGAAACTAAAGATGTCAAATGGAAAACATTATAGAATAACGCAATTTTAAATAGCTTTTATATCAGTATAATCGTGAAATTTAGCAGGGAAACCAATGTTATTATTTTTTTATTGTCATTTAATTCTTCATACGCTGTAACTGTTAGTACAGGATTAACCTTGCTTCTTTACACAGACAAGAGCCACGAGTTGATCGTAGCTACAGGACCATGGATGAGTGCAGGGGTGCTCATCGTGCTCATCATCGCGGCGTTCATTTATAGGAAGAGAATCAGGACAGCGTACGATAGCGAGGCGCATATTCAGCGCGCAGCGGCACAGCCACAGGCCCAGCCGCCTGACTTCAACTCCTACGCTGAGAGTTACGAAGTTTCTTCGAACGTTTCGACGGCCCCCCACATGGCTATACAAGTGAATTGACTTTACTTTTAATTTTAAATTAGCTTAACATTTATTATACTATTTCCTCTTCCATATTTATATCTTCCATTTCAAGTCCATAAAAATAGTTGCAATGCCGAATGAATACTTAGTTAACGTCTTCATTTTTTATAAGTTACACCCACTCACGATTTTTTATTTTTCATAAAAAACTATTCTGCAGTTGAGTAAATTTTTAAACTAGTGTGCGGTAAAAGATTGAATGTTTGTACATCGGTTCACCATTCTCAAAATTTATAATAATTATGGCCCAGCATAATATAATCTCGCCAAAAAAAAAAAAAAAATGCTGGCCATCTCTAAGCATCTGCGCAGATAAAAAATTCTTCGTATCCATGCTAATTTCGTGACCTATGTCTCCCAGGTAAGAGTTGTGTGCAACCCTGCAACGCAACCATGGCCGGCCACAGCGTCAGGGGCGACGATTTGGAAAGCAGATCATCCTCCTTCTTACGAGGCTCTTTTTCCCCACGGACCTCCTCAAGAGGTCATGAACATCGCATCAGAAGTTCGTCCTGCACAGTTTGTCCCCGCGACCGCAGGGACTTCGCATGATGCAAAGAGGTCTTCTTTTGTATCCAACGCCCCTCGCAACAGTCGATCATTTTCAAATGATGATCTCAGCCATAGAGTATCATCTCCGCATGAAGGCAATCCAAGTGAGAATACCACTGATGTTAATATTGAGTGGGTTGCAGCTACTCACGAAAACCAGAATCGAGGGGTGACGTTCCCGCAAGAATACCCTAGCCAAAGTGGGCCCTCTGCCCACACCGCCGACCAAAGACGAGTGACGGCCACTGACAGCCTCAATCAAAGATTGAAGTCTCCATCAATCGAGGGCAATGAAAGAGGTTCGACTTCACTCGACAACAATGAAAGAGCAACGTTTTCACATGCAGACACAGGACAATTGACATTTTCTGGCGGGGCCGATGAAAGAAGGACGGAAAGTCGCAATCGTTTAATTCCTACTGAAATCCCCTCTCCTGATGAGCATCAACGTGTGATGACTTCTTTCGCAGAATGTACTCAATTCAGCAACAACGTTAGGCCACATCCCAACTATCAGTGTTCAACGTTGAAACTTGACAGAGCTCAACAGAGAGAAGCGTTCATCGCTTTCGATTCCAGCCGTTCTTTGGACCGGAGAACAGCAATGCGAGCAAGCATCGCGCATCAACCTGTTGAATCTTTAGTATCTGAGCAGCCGTTCACTGCCCCAGGTCAATCACTCGCTTCGGGTTCAAATCCTTCACACGACACCCGCAGTGGTCAAGAAATATATGTTAACTTAACCTCTCTTCGTGATGGCATAGAGGGAAGCTCACTAAACACCAGAGATGAGGAGAGTCGCTATTGTGATTCTGAAGACCGAGAGCTGGACTGTCTCGAGTCCTCGGGTTTAAGGCAATCAACGGAGACCTTAGACAGTGAAAGAGAACAGTATTAGGAATTCTTCATTATACAAACTTGTTAATTTTCGGAACCAGAAAATAGCATTCCTTGCTTTTGATAAGGCACCATTCAAGATTGCGGTATTGAAACGTATTTGTTAGTTTCATATCCTGGCTAGGAGTTTCTATTTTGAAGTTCAAATTATCGCATTCTAGTCTTCGAGTGCCATGATACTGAGCAAACTCTTTAACCTATTTAACGGTTTGATGCCATACTTCGTCCCTTTCATGGTATTACTAATCTGTAATGAACAACTGTGCCATATCTATTGCCGAAATTCGTTTCTACTTCTAAATGTAAGGAGCACCAATATAATCCTCATAATAAATACAAACAGAATTTACCTTCGTTTCATCATCAGAGATTCGTTTACCATAAAATGTACACACCCCAACCGGTAAAGACAGTAAACCCTCAAAAAGATTATTAATAACTAGCGGGCTAACACGACGTTGCTCAGGATTGATAATCAACGCACTTACTTTAATAAACACACGAACAAACTTTTTTGAAGATTTATTGTTTTAGCAGTAACAATTTCCAGCGTAACATCAACACGACCGCCACTCAGACTCTCTCTGCAATAGCTCAAATTCAGTATTCCAACTACACCTGCAGGTCGAAATTACTTGGTTCACAGCGAGTTATTTATTGTCTGACCGCCTTGTCTGAATTCGTTTAGATTCTTAAGGAGCACTTGCTAGTCGCATTTAACATGAACGAAGTTTAATTGGTCTCAATTAGCTTCTGTCGAGATCGTTCACGACTCGAGTCTAAGTGGGCGCAAAATGAGGTCAATCCAATATTTGGCGGATAAAAGGGAAATGACGGATTAAGACAACCGTTGCAAGAAATTGGAGCACAAGGAAAGCACAGTAAGCAAGAGCTGGACGACGATTGAATCCTAGATACCAGAACCAGGCGCCGATCATTCAATCTAATCAAACCTCTCAAGTTCCTAAGAATTTCCTGGGAATATCGAGTTCAGCTAGTAAAACTGATCATGGTTTCAGTGGCCGGTTAACTTTATCGATCATCATCAACTAAATTGCCAAGAAACATCAATCTCTGTTTTGGGAATACTATTAGAAAAGAATGCGCTTAATCCTTATTTCCCAGTAAAGCAAAATAAATTAAATCAACAGTTTCCAGAGCATTCGCTGAACTCAGAACCTCATTTTTGTTGTTTACGGCAAAGTTTCGAGATGACCCGAAATGGTAAAATAGGAATGATTGGGTCAGAAGAGATCAATGGATGAGAACTTTAATAATGAAGGAAAAAACGCAAAAATTAATTAGTGATTATTGGTATAATGAGCAGTAAATAAAGCTAGCTAAACGGGAAATCAAAGCAGTTAGGGGTATCCCAATATAATACGTGTCTCAATGTTCACATTGCAACGTGCTCAAAAGCGGTCCTCAAAGCTGAAATGATGGAGACTTACAAGATGAAAGACACTGAATAGGAAAAAAGCTCGAGGGTTAGTATTGAAGTCATATTTAATTACACTATAAAAAAGTAAAACGCCAATACACCCAATAACTAAAAAATATAAATTAATTCGTAACTAATGTAACACAAATCATCTGCGAGCGCAACTGACAATTATATCGTGGGTCGCGTCGCCTAACTTATCGATGTAATACATAAGCGGCATCAACCCCGAAATCCTTCCACTGAAAAATCACATATTCGTCCCCAATATAACATCACAGCACACTAAAGCCACACACACAAATGTACATATCCGTGAAGAACTATAATCCCAACATCAATATTTGATTGGCACATGATTCACTTTTGCACTGCCAGCGAAATTTACGATCCGTAAAACAAAATCAAAGTAACAAATGGAGCTGAAATCGGCTTCTGGATATCAGAAGAAGATAGAAATACGCGTCATATCACTCTGAGTGATACAAACAGCGCAAAACCCAAGTCATATACTTGAAGTGAAACTTGCTTGAAAATCAATACAATTGGATTAACTGACATAATATTATCAACTTTCATATTCATTATCAGTATTGACATTACAACCACGATAAGATGGTACATATCATAAAGTTCAGTTGCGGTGTCCCTCATACTTAGACCTTAAGTAATTATATAGGGGAAATGAAATGGTCGTACATCGTTACACATGGGGGAATCAACACAAAATGAACAGCTAGGAAATAAATCATTTTACTATCATGTAATTTTTGGTTAGTAAATGAAAAAGATATTAATAAATACCGCTAAACTACTCGTACTGATGTTCCTATTAACCAAATAATATATTAATTGTAAGAATACAGTTACAGTAACTGAATACAGTCATAAAACTCTGCAGCTCCCAAGATACCAAATATCGATCACAATTGGGAGCCGAGCCCAAATTCGCCTCGTTGTGCACCAAGTTCCTTTAACATCGCGTGATCGAACAAGACGGGACTCAATCGCCTTAAATTACGATCAACAACACGAGTTGAGTCAACAATGTTCAAAGCCAAAACCAAGTTAACTCGATTGATTTGAACACTTCATTTTATGTATGATGCTAAGTTCGATACATCAGTCCTCCATTCAAGTTTTATTTTAGTTCTATATAATATATTTTTATACACCACAAAGCATACAAATGTTCTCAAACAAAAGTTTGGATACTATCATGATAGGCAAGTGCAATGAGGAAAAACTCGAGGAAAAGGAGTGTGTTAAACTATAAGCAACTCGGTGGCATCGCTAAATTCGTTAGGAAAAAGGAAAGATTGATAAAATGAGCATAAAAAAAGGACCTCTATTGAAGCTAATAATAATTTATACCAGTTGTTTGCATCAATGGAAGTGGTACATGAACTAATATACCGTCTTGCTGAGCTACTCATGATTAATAGCAAGAGATATACAAAATTTGCATCGTTAGACTAGAATTTAACCTCATGAGCATTTTTAAGAATGTGTGTGACAAGGGTTTGAAAATAGAAAATCGCACGCAGTGAATTTATGTTCATTATATTCTACACCAAATTACAATACCTGAGTTCAGAACCATTTGAAATAACTTTACTTGACGCAGTCTATAAATCAACGGCACTCTTTTCACTGCAAGCTGTTCATAACGATCTACGAAAAAAAACAGCATCTGACATTATTCCAATAATGATATTTCAGTGAAAAGCCAATTTAGATCTTTATCTGAATTGAACGCCCGAATTATCATTGGCGAAAAACCAATTTGCCAAAAAGTACAAGTTACGAAGTGGGTGCTCTGCTTCCCCTCAAACAGCGTAACAATTTATTTAGTTTTTCTTCGTCATTAATAGTAGTAGCAAGCAGCTTCAACTTCCGTTTTAACGTTTCATTTTCTCGAATAAGAGACTCTCTGTCTCTCAAGAGATCGCCGTGATCACAAGGCGAATTTGCACACAAGCCGTTTTGATTTAAATGATGTTTAGGGCGAACCGACCGGTTAGTCCTTCTCTGCGAATCACCGACAAAACCAGCACTCTGACCATACGGACTGCTACCGTGTGCAGCCACACCAGCATTTTGCAACTGCGAATGGTTCAAATTAGGAGTAAATTCTATAGTTTCAGTTGATCTTATAACAGTGATAGTCGGCACTTGTCCAACCCCGTGATTCCCGTAGGAAGCTGCCGTTGACGTTACAGAGTTCGGGGCATAAAACTGAGGTTGCGAATCCTGATTACTCATGCCGAACGAAGAAGCTCGCGAAAAATCTGCAAGTCGGATATGAGGACCGGTTGTTGGAGTTGACGCATTTGATTGAAGATTGTCATTTAGGGATCCCGGGCTGCCACTAACAGCGCTGGTATGAGAATAGCCTCCGTCTTGACGACTGGAATCAGCGCTATACTGACCAGCTGCATGTGACGAGCCCGGGCCAAGCTGATTATGGGTGTTATCTACGGAAGATCTGCTGATGCTAAAATTCATTGAGTGACCGGAGTAAGGAGAGTTTTCGAAGTCCTCGGGATTTTGAGTACCCATGATGGTCGAGCGTAGTTCGGGAGCAGCCTCAAGCAGAGTACTGAGCAGATTGCTGTCGCCTCTTCGAATGATGTTTCCACGGACCACTTTCAACAAAGGGCTGGAATCTTCTTCGGATGATCGATTGTCGTCAGACTTCAAGTGGCTATTCGATGGATTAATATTCACAAAGAATGTGTTGGGTTTCGCTAGACGAAATTCGGCCACCATTACGACCTGAAATCAAGAAAAAGCAACTTTAGTACCACTCAATTACACCAAATATAAACATATAACCGAATATAAAAATAGCTTACATTGAAATGATACCATCATTCCGAATTTAGATACGACACGTTCTGCAGTTAAACGCCAGCCGTTGCAACATTTGTTTAAAAAAGCCAGCCCACTCAGCGCCTCCACATTTCCGATTACTCATGCCACTGAGGCACTCTGAGTGAATGATTCATTCACGTTACGCCATCTCGACGGCATGAGTCGGCGAGACACACGTGATTTCATGGGCAGTGCGTTGTTTATGAATTATTCCGTCTGATTATAATTACAGCTTGGATGTTTCCTCCCTCCTACTCTGATTACACTTCAAGATTGCATGTTTTATAGAACATGAAACAGAAGTTATGATAGAGAAGCTCGATGGAAACAAAAATACTAGTTTCAATTATTGAAAGGAAGAATTAATAGCATCCTTCCTTGATGAAAACAAGACCAAAATGTAATCTCATTAACACAATTTTTTCAGTAAAGTCGATCACCAACCAGTCTTCAGCCATCACACGCTCCAGTCTTCAGACACTCCGAGCACCATTCTTGAGCAATCGCGCGCACAATTCTCAATATATAAAACTCCATTGCTCAACAATAACATATTTCTGGCTATCACACATCATCCCATGATCTCGCTTCTATTATACATGCTTAAGGGCTTTCAAAAGAGCAATCATCCAAAGCGACGCAGCTTGCGTCACCACACTCAGGTTTCCAGCTCCTATGTACAGGTATGAACGGGTAGGTTGATGTCAGGAAGTTTTGTGTTCTCCGCCTGTCTGGTTTCACCTAACACAAAAACTAAATACAGAGTCAGTTCACTCTGTGTAAGAATAAATGCCAAAAAATAACATATAATTACATAGTTCTAACCATAGTTCCAACATTAGGTAGTTCCAACCTCGTTGGAACTACGCCAACTTTCAAAGATAATTTGATAATTAAAAATAATACATATCAAACATGGTAAAATTGTACAAATGAAGTGTTGATATTGATTTTGATTATCCCTGACCTCACTAATAGAGGTGTGGATCAGTACGTCGAATATCCCTGTGAGAAACTTAGTGCAGTAAGACATGAAAGGAAAACGTTCAATAATAATAATCGCTGGCTACAATTTCAGCCACGTCAGCTACAAGTACAAGCCGGCAGGACGTGATGGTTGGCCTTCCGCCTTTCATACGTGTTCGTTCTTGTCCGTGTTCGAGCTGAATACAGCAGGATAGTTCAACGTTACCAGCACAGTATGAGCAAAATAAAGGCGAATCTAACGAATCAATTACCAATAGCAAATGAAGAAGGTTCGTAAAATGTTTACATAAATCAGCAATAATCAGTAAAAAGAAACAGGGTGTTTCCGCCATAATTTAAGCGTAGATTATGTTCCTCAAGTAATTTCAAAATAACGTTCACTCTGAGCTTACAATTTTAAAAATGGACATGTAATAATAGTTAGGTAGGTATTTAAATTTCTTAGGAAAAAAGATCGGCACCTGAGTCTGGATGCAACAGATCGAACGACGATTAGGCGGCATGAACCTTATTTCATGATTAGGATCGCTGTCATTTTGCAAGAAGCGACACTAAACTTAGTCTTGACTAGCCACGGGTTCAATCCAGGTTCAAATGTCATTCAAAAATTAATGAAATCACATACGAATCATGGTAGAAATTAGTAATATTGGCAGGCGCGACGCAATTATTCATACAAAATTTCTACGGTATACGAGATTCTTTTTAAACCATAAATACAATACCGTGAATACGATTCTCAACACAATGGGAGTGACGCAACACACGACAAAACTCCGTTGTCTGCGACGGAAATACAATTAATGATAATAAATAGAACTGTACTGTGTACTTGCTGTAATGTATACCAATACCGATACCAGGAAAACGAACATACTTCGAGTGAAAACTAGCGGATTCGAAATAAAGTTAATATTAAAAGATCTTCTAATCAGTATCCATAACCATAGGTAAATTGAATATTAAAATCCTAAACAAGCGCCTAACATTTCTTCCAAATACATGAGACATGACGGCAAAAATTAAAAGCAGTTTATCATATAGGCTAGTATAACTAGGTATAATGAGTCTAACTGCCAATTCAATCCAAGTGACGCGAAACTATCGGACCATGATAGGTATATAGGCTAAATCAAAATTATGCAGTTAAACTATTTAATGTATCGTGTAAATGCACCACTCCGCCATGAGATAATTTTCGTATAAACCGAATAGATAACACTTGTTTATTTAACGTGTTCTAATCTAGTATTAGTATTACTAAATGTTATAAAGTAAAATCGCTTCATCTAAATAAACGTCAGCTTATCACCAGCAATATATATGCTACAGAACTGAAAGGTGAAAGATTTGTTTCAGCTAATAACTATAAAAAAAAAATTGAATTAATATTCCTACCGAAATAAATGAGGAAATGCGCATTCGTGAATGAATACCATGCGCAAAGCTCCATCATGTCCTGCGACTCACAATAAACTAGATCACACGTGCAAACAAAAACAAATATTTGCACACTGATACATAGCACAACATACCTGTCCGTCTTAGACGAAGGCTTGGATATGACTGGCTAGCTGCTAGCTGCCTCCCGAGGTCTTCACACGACCTCAGTCAAGCGTCACCAGCGACTACATCACGACCACGCCCACAAACATACACCTCAACTAACAGCAATATTTCCTAACTTAAGGCATATTTCAAAAAAATGGCGATCCATAGAAGAGAAAAGAAAAGATTTTCAAAATCCTAATGGGTGCTTATGCTAAGAAATTTTTAAATATATCGATTGTACAGACGTTTCGTTTGGCTTTGGCTAAAATTATGCTGCGTGAACGCGCGAAGATAGAACGTGTGCACTGCTGGGACCGAGTTACACGTTCGAACAGGTATCGTGCGTAGTGAATTGTCTCGTAAAGTCTAGTCTTTTCGGTATAACCTTGATAGTAAGCTACGTGGAATTTCGAGGCAGGGTTTTCCTGTTCTTAATGAACAGTTTGTGGGAAGTTCCATTATCGATTCGTTCTGGATTCCGCAAATACCAAGATACTTTTCTTATTCTTACTCGCTCCAAATGTAAAGACACAGATAGGAATATAGCGTCGCAATTTATCACAAAATTGTTTGATATATTATGAAACTTATTCTTCTTTTCTTCATTTTTAATGCAACGTCGATATTTCTACTATTTATAGCAGAGATACCATATCGCAAATTGTCACAAAATATACACAGATTTGTTCTGAGAACATAACATTTTTAATGCAACATCAAATGTTTGTGATATTCGTGGCAGATAGACGGTCAATTTCGCTCACGCCAAACATGATCCTAGTAAAATTTTAAATGATAGCATAACTAAGAGAAAATTCAAATTGACACTCACCGTTAAAATGTTCCTTCTGCGTTGAAAGAAAGATTGGTTGAGCGATGAAAACTAGTTGATCTCGTTCCAATATGACTTTATGATACGTTTTCGAATCGTTGAGCTGTGTCGCTTTGGTTGAACTTTTCAACGCGTAGGTTGTTGAATAAATGCAGGAGTACGAGAGGCCGTTTACCTGGAAGAACAATTATTATTTTAGATTCGCCTGTACAGAGTCTGACTTGGAAACAGGAAGCAAATATTGCCGTTACCTGCAGCATAAGACAAGCAGAGCCAATAATTATGAAATTGCAAACGGATCATACAAAAATAAAAATACTATCTTCGAAATTGTTTCTATTTGAAAATTTTGAGCAAGCAGAAAAATAAACGTATACTTGAAACACGGAATTAAGAGTTTGGATGATATACGAAAATGTATTTAGTTGAAACATGAAATGAAAACGAATCTCAGAATTAATATTAAATCCAAACTTAAATCCTAACCCTCCGTCTATTTAAGGGCAACAAGAGTCAGGCCCTCAAATACGAAAAGCATTGACGAGGGTCGGCCGATGGTTTACCCTTTATTCAGATATTATTTACGAAGGTTAACGAGTCCGTAAACGGATGGTAAACGAATTTCAGCTACTATCAGGATCAGATATCACATTGAGATTTAAAGTAAATTGTCAAATAGTTCGTGCTGTTGAAATAAGGCTCATTCGGGTAATCATCAATATTTATTCTAACAGAAAATAATATCGGAAATGATGGTAAAATGAATAATTACGAATACCGTCAGTTGAAATTCCAAATAATTTAATTTGAAGTTTCGTTACTTTTATTTTGACGATTGCGGCGACATTGTATATGGCCGGCCACCTTCACTTAAATTAAATTATGTTATATTATATTACATTATATTATATGATATATTACATTACATTATACGAAATAATATTATATTACATTATATTATATGATATATTATATTATATTGAAGGGGGCAGAGGGGCGAAGGTGGCGGGGCCCTTGAATTCATGAGCGGAATAACAACGAAATATTCGAGGTAAAATGCTTCAAGTATTTACATATTAGAATTCCGTAATGATTCAAATAATGCATGAAGATTTTAAATGCTTTAAAAATATAAAAGAAGAAAAATCTGTCGTTCCCAGAAATTATTGTGAATACAGTATAAAAATACCATCTATAAAAATTAAAAAGCAGAGGGTAAATCAATGTTGCCAAAATGATGGTCGCGAGAGGAATGATGGTCTCAAGAGGAATGATTGTTGCGAGAGGAATGATTGTCGCGAGAGGAATGATTGTTTTGCTAGGGGAATGATTGTGGCGAGACAATCATTCGCAAGAGGTCGCGAGAGGAATGATAAGGAATGATTGTTGCGAGAGGAATGATGGTCGCGAGAGGAATGATGGTCGTGAGAGGAATGATGGTCGTGAAAGGAATGATTGTTGCGACAGGAATGATTGTTGCGAGAAGAATGACTGTCACTAGAGGAATGATGGTCGCGAGAGGAATGGTGGTGGTGAGACGAAGAGGAGAGCACGTGCGTATAAGCTCGCCACGTCGAGGAGACTGAGACCTTAGGCTCACCACGTCACCAGCAGCCGAGGAACAGCGGAGCGGACGGTGCCACAGCAACCCAACGTGATCGTACCAGAAACCAAATAGCTTCTAAGAGACGTAATCAGTTAGTCGATCTGTAAGAAAATAACATAAAAACAACATTTAGATTGTTTTTAATGCTGTTACTTATCCCAGAACATGGAACGGAAAAAATGCGTGCTGAAGACGAGAAAATATTATTTTTAGGTGAACACAGGAAGGTCATCAGCAGCTGTAAGCCGGTGCCGTTATGTTACATACCGTCATATTCTGTCACAATATAAAGCTAGTCACATTGTCACAATGTAGAGATTTCTGTACGTTAGATTCACAATTTACACAAAATATATTATTTTTCCCATACAATAAATATGAGGCAACAATAATAATATCCGAAGCACACTCGTCATGAGCATGAAAGAAAAAACCGCCGCTGTTTCACCAAACATAATTTTTCTGCATTAGTGAAATTTGACATTCGTATAAGAAGTGGCCTTATTCAATTGCTTCAACCGCAGACAATAATCTGTAATGAAATACATCAACATAAATTGCCTAATTCATCAACCATAAAAGAAGATCAGTATTCAAACTCCATTAATATTTTTGTTAAGCCACCGGTATGAGCTGTAATCTTCAAAACGAAAATTCGTACGTAAACAAGAAATTTCCGATGTCAGATAAGAACAAAGATAAGATCTTTTAGGACGCTTTTACGGTAAAACTTCAATACCCATAGAGAAGGAACCAATAGGCTGAGGACATTTTCTGAACTGGTTTTTGTAATCCGCCTGACGGACATGAACAAGTACATTACTGATAAAACGTGATGAATGCCCGTAAAACTGAGGCTGAGGCCATTCTTGTTGGGCCGTGTCTAAAATATTGAAATTGTAGGCGGGATACTGAGGTGGAGTGACTGGCTTTAAAACGAAACTAATATCACGCTTGAGATAAGATACAAAATGAACAATAATCTTTCCAAATGATAGATATGAAGATTGATAGAATTGATAAAAAATATCTACACACATATTATCTCTGACCGACCTACTGCAATGGTTACGTAATTATCAATAGCATTTGAAGCTATAAGTACGATGTTTAAAGGAGCGTTCGGGTAACAATTTCAAGGAATTATTTATAGTGTCACCATTCCGCGCCCCTTCACAAGGGCCCCACATGACGTTCCACAACATGACGTTCGTGGGATCGATTAAATGAGGCTTTGAAATCTATTGCGCCACGTTCAGACACGTACCTCGTACCTCGAGCATTGCACCACTTTCTGACACGTACCTCGTACCTCGAACATTGCCCCACTCTCTGACACGTACCTCGTACCTCGAGCATTGCACCACGTTCAGATACGTACCTCGTACCTCGAGCATTGCACCACTTTCAGACACGTACCTCGTACCTCAGCCTGCCAGATCAAAACTAAACAGTAAATAATCGGTAGCCAAAGCACCCATGAAGTTCACAACATGGCGAAATGTATTCATAACTTGGGATATGAAACCTGACTATTCATTCCACGAACTCAATCATTATTTCCCTCTACGTAAGCATTATTCAGTCTTATTTGCAATGCAAATTTTGAGACAGTAAAATTGAAGCTCAATTATCTTACGTACATTTTACATGATCTCATAATTCACGGAAGTATTGGTATTAAAATTTGGAGAAACGATACTTTCAATGCCCAACAACGGAATTCCATAAGGCTGAAATAAATGAGTTAACGAAGTACACGATTTAACGACACCGCCAGCGATTCGTCCTGGCTATTTGGTTAAGTTTGGAACGAGTGCGCATCATGGAAGTAAAACATTAATTTTATTGAGCTAACTGCTTTCTCTGAACACGTTCAACCAAGTTAACTTGCAGGCCTTGGAGACCCCATTGTGTGAGTGCTGCCAAGCCATGTCTACAGCTTCACTTCTTTGATTTCAGAATCCGTTGCGCTCAAAGAGGACATTAATTTAAATTATTATAGTTTCACTTGGATAAATCAACAATTAACTAACTACAAACATTGCACATTGAGGGGCATCACTTAAATATTTAACTATTCCAAGAGCAATTCAGTTAAAATTAAATCAAAGACGCGAATGGTAAATTTTGAGTTTCAACACTTCGAGCTATATGACAGCTTCTGGACGCTGCTTAATTTATATTTCATTTGATTTCAAAACTTTTTAATTTGTAGTGCTTGCACTATAAATTTCTGGCTTTATTGAATTTAAGTTTAGGAAAGAGCGCTAAATTTTGAAATGTTCAAATGATAGCGAACACCCACGGTCTCCAAAGCCGCAGCTCGACGGAGCGCCAACAAAGGGCGCCGGAAATTCTGCTAACCGCCGTAATGCCGCGAGGAATGCTGAGCTGTTGCTCTACGAACAGCGCCGTGAGACAGGTTCAAAAACTTCTCAGGCACGCCTACATATGCTTCATATAAGGGCTCTAGAAATTCATTAGAAACTTGAATTCAATCTTATCTATGGGAATTATTAAATTTGGGTTACGGAAATTTTTTTCGTTCAACGTAGACATTTGTAGACAAGCCTGAATTCGTTCTTAGCTTTGATACGATTGAAAAGATTGAAGAATTTCCAAAGCAAGCTCATGTTCGAATACTTTTCAGGTTTTCGAAGAAGCGCTTCTAGGTTTTTAGGACATTGAGAGCTAAGGCACACTATATTGCATTAATAATAATGCAATACAAATAATAATATTGATAATAATAATTTCCATAATTGAGCATAAAATTTAGGGGGCCTAAGAATATTTTACGAGACTGAAACCTCATAAAATAGGCTCCTACGCCACTACTTCGTGAGCTCCGCAATGCGCGCCTTTAAATGCATTAGTTAAATTAACTGATCATGTTCGTACAATATGCGAGCTGGTAATTCACGAGACATTGCATGTACGACCATGTCTTTCTTTTGTTCAACATACGTTACATACTTTGTTCAACATACGTGCAATCGTTACATACTAGAAATTTACCTGATAAAGGTGTATAAATACTTAATATTACAATGGTTGGGGAGCCTCTGTCAACAGAAATGATAAGTCAACAGAAATAAAGAGTTGCCAGATTCCATCACACGGAGCCGTGCAGTGAACTCGTGCGAGGTTCTTGCTCTCGAGCGGCAGTGGCGTGTCGCAACGAGTTCCCCATCCACACACAAGAGCAGTTCAGCTTCACCGAGTACAGATTAGACCGCTGTAGTTTCACCACCCACACAAAATAAGACCTCAGCTTCACCACCCACACATAATATCACTTCAGCATCACCAACCACACATAATATCACTTCAGCTTCACCAACCACACACAATATAACTTCAGCTTCACCAACCACACACAATATAACTTCAGCTTCAGCATTAGCTTCACCAATCCCACACATGAGCTTTCCAGCTTCACCATAACTCCAAATTACACCAGCGCTCCACAAACCATACAGATAGTTTCATGGCTCCATTAATAAAGTCTAAATGGTTCACAAACTGAATAAAACATCTTTGGCCTGTCGAACATAGATCAATATTCGTTTTCATGCATAAATACAATGTTTTTATCATAAAACGATAAGTATTTAATACTATTTCCGCTACTTGGATCGATAAATTGATCGCTCCATAATACATACGATTATACGAATAATATTTCCGTTGTATGGATTCATCAATATATTTTATTTTGTCATCCTTAGAATCCCTTTTATTTTTACGAATCTCTCGATATAGATATATATATATGGAATATCTCGGTAAAATCAATGTATTGAATGGTGTTTTTCTTGATAAATAAGCCTACTCTTACCATAACAAGAATATCGTTTCTATATCCTATCCATGATACAATTCTTGCACAAAAGAAAATTATGCATGATGTTATTGATGTATGTCAATAGGTACATCATGTATTACTATTATATCTCCCCTAACCAAATGGTTCAAAAGAAAACAGCCCGAACGCAGGGGTACCTAAACTAAAAGTTGAGCCGACTTGTGAATGGCCTCGCTTGAAGATGCAAGGAGTAACCCAATGATATAATTCGAATATCGCGGGTAGACGAACATTGTCACTTGAAGCGTTCAAATAGTGATAAAACAGAAGTATTTCCTGACATCCTAATAACGGTTAACGAAAACCATATCACATTACGCACGGTAGAACCAAATCTAACATATTTCAGGATAACATAATTTGCCGCAACATTGTTTTAAATGAGGTTGGACACAGATGTATGCTATCTGTTTTATGATTGATATTAATTACCCGTTTAAATTCAAATCTATGCAAGTAAAATGAAAATTTGACGCATGCATATTATTGAGGAATTGTAGGAAATTTGTCATTTTGTGTCGCTCGACTTCGTAAATTTCACTGATGTCTAGATATGATTTTGCTATGTTAGAACTTCATGATTTCCATGTAGTTTTCAATAAATGCCCTTGTCATAAAATCCTCATCATTACTATAATTTTACTAACTTTTACCTTTTGTTTGTAATATTTCACAAATTAAGTTTTCCATTTTATTAATCCATCAAAGTTACCGGTATCATGTTTCATTTAATCAACAAGGTCCTCTGATTACGTGCCTTATTTGTGTTGCATGAATTTGTATTGGAATTGATTTTTCGTTTCGAGAATTTATGACTGATAGAATTATTTATATCATAAAAATTTACAAGTGAATATTTGACATCCTATGAATAATTCTAGTGAAATTTTATATTCATGAATTCGTGTTATTAAAATATTTAAATCAATGCACGAACTTTATTCGCTTCATTAACTCGTTAATGAAAAATCTGAATTACATTATTCTTAATATTACGTTTTAGTACTTGTATGCTCTTTAATTGATTTCTTTCGCATTTCTCTTTTGATGCGTTTTAGTATTTTGCACAATAATAATAATAATAATAATAATAATAATAACAATAATAATATTTTAGAACAATAAAAGTGTTGCGTTATAGTATTTCAGTATTTAATTTTGTCTCGACGTATTCGAAAAGTGAAAAAAATAGTTTTTAATGAGTTAGAAACAAATTTTTGAATAAAATGCTATGGAATCTTCTTCACTAACAAATAAAAAACAAAATTTTTAGACAAATGTACATTTTCCTGACGTGAAGGATTATAGTTGATCGCCCCGAATTAAGTACACGTAAAAATGACGGGCTTTAGATAGTCTCTAATAGCTCGCGGTCTGGAACGGCTTTCGGTGAACGGGATGACTTAAGAAGATCTAAAGGGTCTGCGATGAACGTGATGATTAGAGGAGATCGCAAGGGTCTGCGATGAACGTGATGATTTGAGGAAATCGCAAGGGTCTGCGATGAACGTGATGATTAGAGGAGATCGCAAGGGTCTGCGGTGAACGTGATGATTTGAGGAGATCGCAAGGGTCTGCGGTGAACGTGATGATTTGAGGAGATCGCAAGGGTCTGCGGTGAACTTGATGATTTGAGGAGATCGCAAGGGTCTGCGGTGAACGTGATGATTTGATGAGATCGCAAGGGTCTGCGGGGAACGTGATGATTTGAGGACATCGCAAGAGCCTGCATGCGGTGACCGTAAGGATTTGAGGAGATCGCAAGGGATTGCTAGGATTTACGGTGAACGTATTGATTCTAATAGATCGTAAGTGCTCGAAGTGGAGGCATGGGTCTGCGATACGCCTTAGGCTATGCGATGATACTAAGGTTTAACGTGCGTGATAGTTAGCATTCCAGCATAGAGGCTGCGAATGTGTGACCCCAGGATTTGTTTCTGTATTTATTCACTGTCTATCACATTCGGAAGATCATTAAAATGGTTCAGTTTAATAGAAAATTATTTTGGCCTTTAAATCTTCTTAGACAATACAAAATTTTTTATTTCAATGAAACCCAGTTTAAATAATTTATTGAAGTAGGTACTTAAAAAAGTAAGTAGGACCTAAAAGTTAAAGTCAAGAAAGTATTCTAACGTTACGGTATATCGTTAGACTGCTAGACCAGCCATCATAAGCACAAAAATAGCAAATTACCTTCAAATAAAACCTGATTCGATGTTAGAATTTTTTGGAATTGAACGGTCCAGATGATTGAAAAAGAAATATTATTATGTGCTTTGATTATGCAGATGAAGAGGAAGACGGAAAATTGAAAATGGTATCAAGTTTCTTTTACGTTGTGGTTCATGTTATTGGTCAGTTTACAAGGAAAATTTTATTTTTATAATCATTTACTACATTATATCAACAGTTAAAAAAATACTTATATATTCCAGCTACCTGCAATAATTTAGTCTGCGGGAAAAATTATTCTATTTTAGTAACATGCACAGCAACAAGTAACCTCAGGCTCAGATCTCCTGCGAATATCTTCAATTATCTCGAAATATGTAGATTATTGTCGCTCGAACACAAAGAATAGTTTCCTATATTACAATGGTAACATCACGTAACTTTCTGTTACCACGACCTACACACGACAAGCTGCAACTCTGAACTACACTCATCTACCGAAATACCTCTACTGGCGCACGACTCGGCCATGGGAGACTGAACGTAGTTTGAACTACGTTAAATACTCTTCCCAGCCAACGGTCGGTCGTCTGCAGTGTGGCTGTTGGGAAGCCAACCCCATTTATTTCGTAGCAAACAAGAATTTCGATGCTATCAAACTAACTATGAAGCACACTTCTGACTTGAGTTTCTAAATGTTTATGGAAAAGTATACATTTTGTTTGTTATCTATTCGACTTTGTTCAGAAGGTCGAAAAAGTTCAAGTTATTTGTAGATTATAGAATAAATGAGAAATTTAATACAAATGATTTCCCATTACTATTCCTCCTTAGGATTTCACATAGGTAGTCTTGGAGAATGTCTTCCAACCTTAGCTAAACGTTACTGTTCTTGAATTAATAACTGCCAGGCAGCAAAGTGTGGTTTACACTTTATACAATAACAAATCCCATCGAACAGCCTAAATTTTGATTTTAACTACATCAGATTTATGTCGATTATTTGAGCATAAAATTAAAATGAATATCTATGAGACACGTTAAGTTTATATATTATTTAATGAAAAATTATTATTCAATATTTACACGTTGAAGATTGCAGACAAGCTTACTTCACTTCCAGTGATGCCATCACTCCCACTTACGATGACTGTGATCTCGATCGAAACACAGTCGTTAGTGCAACCGTCACGGCAGAGAAATAAACATAGTTTAAACGAATATGTCGGACGTTCAACTAAATTGACAAAATGAGCTTAGATTAAAAGTTCTAAAATAAGAATAAATAAAGTTTTCAAATTTTAAAATCGCGATCGTGATTTGCGATAACAGTCAACTTAAGTATGGAAATCGGAATTAAGTGTATCGTTGTCCTATATTAACATGGGCGAAAAAGTAACAATCGATAATATTAAAGACTTTAGATTTTTCAGTCATCTAACAAAATTGAAACGTAACGATGAAACGAGTTCCGATTGTCGATATAGGTTTAATTAACGACATCTGTTTACGTTTTATATATATACCCTGAACCTGATTGAATTTGAACCGTTGAAATGGACGGAATTACGCGCTGCGTTCGTTCTAGCACGAAACCATGTAGACTTGAATATTGTCACAAGTGACAATATAATGGTTTTGGTCACACTTGCTTTTCATGCAGGTGTCGATCCAGTCGATATAAATGCGACAGTCTCTGATCATCTCATTATGTGCTGGAACTGTCTTTGCCTATAGACCCATAGTTGAACACATGTAATAATAGTTTTTAATGCTATTTAAGAGCAGTATCAATCGTTTTTGTTTGATTTTATCCGAAAAAAGTAATACTTTAAATCTCATGAGCGCAGCTGATAAAATATATGAGCTAATCAAAAATTGCTCATTGTAGATACCATAAAAATATTTACTCTAAAAATGTACATAGTCAATACAGATTTTTTTTCCATCACACCCCATCCAAAAAAAAGAATTTTCATTCTTAAAAAAACAATTTCAAACTTGCAAATTTTCTTCAATTTCTTTCTTGGAAGAATTTTACGTCAGGCTGCAGCACATGAGGGAAAATTCCCATTAGTCCACTGCAACCCTGTCTGTTAATACAGAGTTGGCTGTTGGACTTGGTTGAGGATCGTGAGTTAGTTTGTGTCTGATGCTAACGTAGTGCGTATGAGAAGTGCGTCGTTATGGCGTTGGCCGAAGCAGCGTTGTCGCTGATTTTTGTGTTTTTAGTGCCTCCTTTTGCAATGATTTTGATATTTGTTCTAATTACTGCAAGTGTTGGAAAGTCAATCGGATTACGAGAGAAGTACGTGAAAGGATTGATTCAGATTTTTGAGGTGAGACGTTCACGCATGTGTAATTTAAGTAAGGAATCAGTATAGAGTAGGCCTAGGTATATCAGGCAAATTAGAGGAAAAATTTTCTTCAACATAGATCTAATACTAGCAACAGTGTCTTTAATCTTTATGTCAAATGCTGACTTCACAACAACTATTTCAGAATCAATATTACATAGCCTAGTTTAGTAGTTACCATCTAATTAGCGACACCAGAAATGCATTGAAAGCAACATCTGATGCAGATATGATCTACGTATCTTATTCTATACTATAGCATAGTGACAAACCAGAGATTTTTTAGAATCAGGTAATTTTTAATTTCCTCATTTACCTAAGATTTAAACCAATTCCTTATGTATGATAATGTTGGTATCCAGATTCCAGGATACTTTACTGGTCTAGCCTACCTACTTATAGGACTCAGAAATGAACTTGAGGGATAGTTTAAAAACCTCTCTGCTTTGCCACTATGTAGTATAGTCTATGCTATAGGTATAAGACTATAACTAAGAAGCCTTGGCCTTGGGAGGTTTGTGGTTGGCCCTTGGCAAGACAGAAATATTTCTCATCATTACTGAGTGAGCTTGCTAAACTTTGTGCAGTTAGACTTGGAAATTAGAATATCAACTTCAATGCTTCTGAAATAGAAAATGCTTTTGTGATGCCAAAACTGGGCCAGGGTGCAGACTTGCAAGCAGCGATGCCATGTTATAGATTTTTAGCCCGAAGCATTGCTATTTGCCAGCCATTTTCAAGATGCGTTGCAGGGTAATTTTTAATAGGGTAAACGCGGTATATTCCGTCATCGTGGGTAATTCTGTCACCTCTTTAGTTTTTCCTTTATATTAAGCATTGTTTTAGTTCCATGCGTTTGTTGATGGTTGAAATGGTGACATCATACATTTGCGCGTTGAACTAATGCCAAAACACTAGGTCTTGCCACGTGTTTTACGACGCTCAATGCGGTAGAGAAGTGCAGTATAAGTTCTGAAGAGATGCATTGTGATGCGAGGAAGTTCTCCACTTAACCGTCTTGGCCATCTAGAGGGAAAATATTGAGATCCAAAGAGAGACGATGCATGCTACCCAGTGAGATCATTGAAAAATGTGTCAAATTTGACAGTTGACCTTGCTTTACCAAATAGTGAATAACTGTTTGTGTAGGAAGAATATTATGGTTTGAGACTTTTAAATATGTATGTCAATATATTAGGAATCCTTTAAGTATACTTGTATTCGTTGATTTCAAGTGGTAAATAAATTAATAGATGATTAAGTTGAGGAATGGATTTAGACACATGAAAACTAATTCCGTCACAACTTGAATTGGACACAAATCAACGAAAACCTCGCAGGTTAGGTCCAGTTAGGAACAGGTTCCATTAAAATTTTCCGATGCCGACCGCCAAAAATGGATTTCAGATTCGTAATCTACACCCCAAAAAACATATAATTAAAAAAAAACACCCTTTTTTTTGATGTACTTAATCTGCAATAATACCAATGCTTTTGTGATGCCAAAACTGGGCCAGGGTGCAGACTTGCAAGCAGCATCGCCATGTTATGGATTTTTAGCCCAAAGCATTGCCAGCCATTTTCAAGATGTGTTACAGGGTAATTTTTAATAAGAAAGTGCTGCAACTGCAAGCAACTTTGATAGTATATCCCATAATAATTATCTTTGTCTCTGAGTCTCTCCACTCCATGCACTGCAACACTTACAGTTACACTCATTGTAACTGATTTCAGGACAAGCTTCACTGCATCCTGACGATGACCTGATCCATCCAACGTACCAGAAAACCTTTGCCTACTGTGTACAGTAGTAACAGTACACTTGCGGTCTTTCAGATTTGCAGTAATTGCAATAAATTCAAAGTTATTTCTAAAATGCAATAATTTCAATCCAAATGTGTAGGCAAGTGCCAAGATCTTCTGAAGGCCAAATTTAGCTGCTGATGCATTGCCAAATATTTTTTTTTTATATTCATGCACTTCCCGCACCCTGGAAACCAAGCTTAGAACTGCAAATCTGAGAAACATATGGTTCTAAATGACAGTTGCCAACTTGCCATTTTAGAATAGATTTTTCCATGTGAGATAAACTTAGACTCCAAAGTACAAATGGGAAAATTGTGTAAAAGCTTGCCAAGAATGAGAGAAAAACTTCACTTATTCAATAGACAATAGGCCTTCCAAATTCAATAGGCCTAAACAATTTTACCTGTTGCAATAGGTATTGCCAAGTATCTTTAGTAAAAATTTGAAAAAAACAGCATATTTTTTATGAAACTTTCAAAAATCACCATTGAAATGATATATTTGTCTGATTTTTAGAAGAATCTGCCCAATATTTCATATTGACTTAGACTTCTGTATTTAGGTTTGTTGTGATATATGTGACATCATGCCAAACTAACTAATGTCTGAAAAAATTTGAGGATTATAATTTTTTCCTCAGTTCTGCAAAACTCGTCTGGCTGCCCAAAGGAAACTGTCCGAACATGAACCTTGTGATTCTGAGACCGAGTCATCAGAAGATGAGCGGCTCATCAGTGAAGAGGACCAGACAAGCTCCAGCAATGAAGTCATCACCAGAGAAATTGTCCTGAGACCAGGTTCCAATCAGGTGGGCTGATGGATTGTGCTTAATTTTTTTTATTTTTCAATAATATCAATCACTTAAATTGTGAAAAGAATGAAAAGTTGTTCATTCTCTTAGTGACAGAGATAAGCCTCACCTGAGTAGAGGAAATCCTGGAATTTTCAATGTATATAGCAATAGAACACTATATACAACCCATGTGTGTATATAGTGATATGCTATGTATATAGCAATAGAACACTATATACAACCCATGTGTGTATATAGTGATATGCTATGTATATAGCAATAGAACACTATATACAACTCTAAAAAACAACCCATGGCTAGTTGAATTAGAAAAATATCCACCTATTAAAAATTTCCTATACCTTACTATGCCCCTTAACTTGTCCTATGGCCATTTAGAACCTATTATAATGCAATTAAATGAAAAAAAATGGATTACCTGACATCTCCTTCATGCCGAAATCCATTTAGAGAGTTTTGCAATTTTGTCTAAATTCATGGGTGCTGTTTCAGCAATTTTTGTCATCCTTGCTAGAGGAATAAATGTAAAAACTACTAGAGTTACCGTAAAATGGGGTTACTTTGACTCCCAGGTTAACTTTGACCACTTTTTGTTTTTTCAACAAAAACCCCCAAAACTCAAAAACTATTTGACATAGAAAAATTTTGTCAATGGCCATTAAAGGCCTAATACTGAGGCAACGTAACACAATAGAAAGATTTAAAAGGTTTGCATATCTAATAGGTTAAAAAATTAAAAATGTGACCCACAAAAAAGAGCTATTATTTACAGCCTGTAGGAGCACCCCCTCCAATTTTTTATTCTTTGGTTAAATAACTCCAGGTTTTGATGCATTGTAGTAGAACTCTTCTAGTTACATATGCAAATGACAAATTTTATGAACGTGTCATAGTTTGCAAATTGGGGGCGCCACCCCCCAATGGGGGAACTCTGACCACCTAATGGCAGCCGGGACGGGGTAACATTGAACGGCTTGGAAATTAAGTTAAAATTGCCATAGGTATCTATATCACATATTTTATGTTATTTCCAAGGCGGTCAATGTTACCCTGTCACGGCTGCTATTAGGTGGTCACATTTCACCCATTGTGGGGCGGCGCCCCCAATTTGCAAACTATGACACTTTCCTAAAATTTGTCATTTGCATATGTAACTAGAAGAGTTCTACTATAATGCACCAAAACCTGGAGTTATTTTACCAAAAAATAAAATTGATTTTACCTCCCAGTCAAATAAACCCCAAAGTGGGGGGTAACAAAGATCATCACTTTTTTTTTTGAAATTACATCAAAACTATGAGAGGCAGGAGCCAGCAATTTATGGTGAGTGAAGCTAGAGTATAGACCTGTATATTGCATGTTTCAATTTAAGTATAACTTATCTAGTAAAAAATGGCATTTTGAAAAAAAGAGGTCAAAGTTACCCCATTTTATGGTACAAGCTGGCAATTTTTGAGTATATACACTAGTAAGTAGGACTTGTGAGGTTTGGTACAAATTTCATGGTGCTAAGTGCAGTTCTTCAAAAGATATGGGAAAAAACTGATGAAGGTTTTTTTACAGTCCCAGACTATATGTATTGCTGTGCTCTGTGCAGTACTGCAGGGCTTTTTTAAAATGTAGTCTGCCAATATCGTAATGTCACGTGACATCTTTTCACATAAATTTTATTGATATTTGCTTAGATGTTTTGTTAAAGTCATCAGTAAAAGTATTGCAGGTGAACCACATTGACTTAACCTATCATGAGACATTTAAAAATTATGATATTTAAATCCAATTTTTAATTAAACTATGCTTGTATAGTTTTTCCTCTCATGGCCCCATTTGTTGATAGTACCTAAATTATTGCCATCTTAATTGCTTTGGCCCCAACTTCTCTAAAGTTCTGAATTTTCTATGACACTACTCACACTAGTAGTACAGTCCTACAGTAATATGTACAGTCTTCTAGTCCTAAATTTATACAACTTCTGATTGGGGTAATTGTGATTTGTTGATTCAATAATGTCATATTCAAGCAGGTTTCTTCAATTATCATTGAAAGCTTACAATTACAAGGTGTTTGAATCAATTCAATCGTTATGAGTTACTACTACCGGTATATCTAATTAATAGCTTGAATTTCTCAGCAGGAGTTGAGCAATTTTATGATAAGTGTTGTAAATAAGTTATAAAACAGTGTCAAATATTTAAATGTTTATTTTATGAATGTTCAAGCTCATTTGATTCAAATTCTTGCCATAAAATCAACTTGTTTTCCATTGCACAGCCAATAAACATCACCTCATGAGTGTAAAGTAAATTAAGTAATCTCCTTACATTACATCTATAGTATTATTTCTGGTAGCCAAAGTGCAGCTTACCATTTTTGCATTGATTACATCTTGTAAGGGATGGAATTTCCTGCATAATTCTGATAAGAACCTCATTTGTTACTAGAACTACAGGCCAAAACTAGGCTCTATATATGTTCTAGTTGGTGGATATCAAAGGCTAACCATGGACTGAGCAAAATTAATGCTTAAAACTTTCTATTGGTGGTTTAATATTCCTCTTCTCGAATTTCGCAATGTTATTTTTTTACACAAAAGCAATCCAGTCAAGTTTAATTTTAAATTTGTTAAAGTTTTGTCTGTAACATGAGCAGGCAAACCTGATACAAGTAAGCACAAGTTTGTAGTATCTTGCTATGACAGTTGATGACCTGTCAAGGTTGAGGGATGGATCCTGCAGTGATGACCTTGAATAGTTTGCTGTATAATTCTCTATTGACAACTCTTGCTGTTGCTGAGCTGATTTTCCTTATGACTGATAAGGTTCGTGGAGCGCGGTGCTCACAAACCAGTTTGTGGCTAACCTATCTGTGTGTATATCTAATGGGCAATTTACATGTTGCTTCTTATGTAATGCATGTGTATGTATGGTTGTAGTGTGTATAAGCATTTCTTACGAGTATGATTTCAATAATTACTTTGTGACTGATATACGTACCCATTTCCTATCAGTTGATACCAGACTTCATTATCAGAGGTATCTTGAACTGTTCTCTATAAATAAGACTTCGTTTTTAGTTATCATATTGCCAAATAATTTCCTTTCAAACCAGAAACTACAGCTGCTTTCTAATGTTTGATTTCACAAAGTGGGCACTCATTAAAGCTGGTTTCCTAACTGAAAATATTAACTAACAAATCGATGATAATCCTACATTTAGAGCAATAGCATACATTCTTGGTTTATAAGCTCCTTCAAAATTTCATCGCAGTCAGTTTCTAATTTCTATTTTTTTTTGTATCGTCCTGCTCGAATTTTCGACGTTGGTAAAAGCAGTGGAAAAAATTAAACTTGGACGCCAAGATTTACTGATTTACTTTGCTCCCTTCCTCAACCTAACCATTGCTGTAGGGATTTTGTTTGTCTGAAACTAACGTTATCAGGCAATGAGCGATTATCTCTCTTATCACTGGCGTCGGGAATGCCCTGTCGTACGGCAGCATCTCTGCTCAGATCGGCCTGTGTTAACTGGCCTCTTGCTTTTCTCTTTGCCTTATAATAGTTCTGCATGCTTATTTATTTTGACGCGTTACTTTTTGTGTGTGGACTAATTTAGATGCCTCTGTTGAATGGACATTGATCATTTGAGCTACCTGACCTTTACTGGAAATAGCCAATTGTCAGCTGAACGTGTAGAAAAATGTTCACTTCAATCAAATGAAGATTTTAGATAGGTATTCTTTAGACGTGAGAATATAAGGGCAGCAAACAATATCGATGTTTTGTTATCCATGACCTTTTGTCAGTTACATTCAACACTTCTTCTCGGTCAATTTATTTTACTGCAGTTCTGGTAATTCAGTTTTAGGCTTTCAACCTCACAATTCTTGAATATTCTGCAAAGTTTTCGGTAAGAAGGCTAAAGACGTCCTACTTTTCTTGCCCTGGAAATGTGAAATTATTAAACATAAAATTCTTCTCCGTCTCCATCTATTTATGGTTATTTTATGGACTTGATTTTCAATACGGTGGTCCTAGAGTTTGGCCGATTATGAATGCTGGTCTGGTGCCTGACACCACGGTATTAGGTGTATGTTTATGCAGTGATCATGGCAGTACAAGAGATGTCTCAGCCTATCTGCGTGCCCGACGCTGTCATGAATGGGTTCTTCACAGCTCGCTCTTATCACACATTTGGCTATCAATGTACTCCGACCTCTTCGCTTCTCTCTGAACCCTAATAGAGGTCCATGTCAAACCCTGGAGGCTCACACTATCCTTAAGTTCATATCTAACCTCGCAACATGAGCCATCATCAGCATTTTTTAAAGTGCTTGGCGTTAATAGGAAATCCCAAAATACTTAGAGGAATCTAGATATACAAGTTAGAGTACTATTCACGGAAGCTTGTATTTTAGATAGTTTGTACGCGTGGGTTCGAATGCCATTATTCCAACTAATACATGCATGGATGCAGATTGTACGATGAAATATTCATCGGTCGATAATCGTTCTCGAATCTTATTAAGTGTGTAAATGAAAGGGATGGCTCGGACCAATAAAGCCCCGTCATTAATCAAGAAAGATTGTGGGATTAATTTACTCGCTCGTATATGAAACCTATGTACCAATAACTTGTTAAGTCGTCTTGCAGTAAAGCTTATCAGAGTGAGAACTTTGTGATAAAAAAAATCTATATATACTATTTACTATTACTCGGGCTGTAATATTATTACAACGTCTTTCTAATTTTCTCATGTCGCTTAACGCATTATTTTTCCGTCTCGTACTTGGATCTCTTGACTCGAGTTGATAGAATTACGTCGTTAATTCTTCCCTCGTATATCTGTGCCCATTGGCTTCGTGTAGTGTCGTATGAGCTTACCATACCCTGCAGCACCCAAGTAATAGATGCTTTGTATAAGAAAACCTTTCGTTTTCATAAATTCTGACCAAGTTTCGCCATCAATGAACCTATGAAAAAGTAGTACTGTAAAAACTTATTTTTTAAGATCCAAAATTTACTAACGAAAAATATGAAGTTCGTCATCAAGCAGTCGAGTCTCGCGCATTATTGAAAAATATAACTCAGTACTCACTGCAGTGAGTGACAGAGAGCGCATTTTCTCGTCGACGAAAACTTGAGGTCACGGACAGACAGACGGACAGACCGACAGACTGACGGACGGACATGGTGAGCACAATAGTGCATTTTTTCCATAAATCCATAAATGAGAAAATGCGCTAACAAGTAATCATTGATAGCTGCAGCAGGCCATATATTTCTATATCAGATCGGGATATTATTCTGCTCGATGAGGTAATTATAGGCTAATGACATGACCAATACAGTATATAAGTAGATTTATTGCCGATTCCTAACAATATTTGCCATCTCAGTCTGGGTACTTGCGGAACGACATCAGTACAAATCAATACAAAATGCAATGACAACAAAAAAATAGAGTATAAAATAGAAAATAATAGTACAAAATACAAAAACTGTGTGCCGCATGTCGCAAAAAATAATTATTTTCAGGAAAATTTCGGCGTCGATAAGAATTAATTGTCTGACTTACGAATCTGCACAAAAATTTCGTCTTCCGAATTCTTGTTCATTATCAGCTCTGCCAATTATATTTCAAATGGTTTCGTTAGCGTGTATTCTTCTTGTTACCAATACAGTAGCAGCTGATGGAATCGATTCCCGGAAGTTGCTAAGAAATTCGCTTTATCTATCAACCTTGTCTACACGGTTTCGAATTAAATACTAATTTTTTTATTAGATTCGTTGTAGCATTACTGCAGTAATAATAAATTTTGTACTCTAACGTATACAACTGCTATTAATGTGTTATTAAGCTCTCAAAGTTTTTATTAGTTAAGAGTGGCCAGATTATCAAATGAATGTTATCACTGTACGCCTGGGGTTATCGGGACCTGAAGTATAATGTTGTTTCAGTAACAAGGCATGACCGCGTGGTAATATTTAGTGCGGGACTTTAACTAGTAATAGGAGGAAATTTGTTTACTATAGACAAACCCAGTTATTTATTCTACGATGCACAGTGTACACTCACCGCATAAAAATAGGGTGGCTGCATGAGCGTATATAAAATAAATGTTTCGATTAAATAACCCTGAAATAGAGGTTCTGCGTCTATATATAGATGACCTACAAGACAACTGTTGCCAGAATTCCGAGAGGCAAAAAAGTATTCAAAGATAACCTAGATCCCGAGTTAAATGACACATGACTTTTACACGTGTTTGCTTGTCCTTCCTTAGAATTTGCTTGCTCACATGGTATTTTGCTTGATAAACTTCCTTCTCTCCATTAATTATTTCAATATTGGCTAGTGGTGTTGTGTGGTGCGTGTGATATGATTTGATCGCCAGTATTTTATCCTTGGTCAGAGCGATATGAATTTTTAACCGAGCTTATTCACTTAGCTGATATCGTTAGAGGAACGAACGGTTGTAGTTGCACTTGAATGTCGGGTTGAATTAATCATTACACACCGCACTTGCAGCGTAACTACCAAATTTTACATGCGATAGGGGTTATTGTGGGATAAATTTTCGTGATTTTCGATATTATTTTCAGTATCATGTATCAGAACAGCGATGTTCGTTGTTTTGCATCCAGAAATATATGCATTCTTCTAACTAATTATTGCATGACCATGTTGCCTACCCATTTTGACGTCCTTATTCTGAATCTGGGATTTAATTGTGAATTTACAGAGATTTTTCTTTATTATTAATTTACAAAAGAGCATCGCTCACTTCATCAATTGTTGTTTAATCTCTTTTATAGACTCTTTGTTCGAGCGAACAAATATATCCGAAATCATGGCTTAGGGTTACAAAAATTACCAAGGCCGTATGGCTTTCAACAGAAATGGTATTATCAAAACATTATTTAAGGCTGGACTCGGTGTGCAGTTTCAGCGTTCGTTTTCGACGAAGGAAGACTTCAAGCTGTGGGACCCGCTGTACTATCTGCGCACTGGCATCGAGGCCATCGTCGACGATGAGGTCACCAAGCGATTCTCGGCCGAGGAGCTCACGGTCAGTTCTTAACGTCTCGGACAAATTTACGGTCGGACCCGCGGCCGGTCTCGCGGCTGCCGGACTAAAAACCTAGAAAAAACCTAGCCAAGCAACGAAAACCTCGCAGATTAGGTCCAGTTAGGAACAGGTTCCATTAAAAACACAAAAAACCTAGAAAAACCCATAAAAACACTAAGAAAACCTTTCGGCCGCGAAACCGGCCGTAAATTTGTCCGAGACCTAGTTCACTTTCTTATATATACAGAACTCGTCCTGCGCAGCACTTATCTGCGTTTCAAGGAAGCTTATCTCGCTTTGGAATTCTACGTTGGATTTAAAATCCCAGTGCACATTAAGCTCAAAATTTAGCTTTTTGTTTTGTTCATTTATGTTTTTTCAGAAGCAAATCCCGCTTTGAAATTATAGTGAACTAATCGAATCCCTGTGTGGTATACATTCAACAAACAGCTTTGTCATTTTTAGCTTATTTGCGCACTTCTGGGAGCAAACCTCGCTTTGAAATTCAAGTATGATAGACACTCAACATAAATATCATTTTTTCTATTAGTATTTAGTAAATTGAAGACTTGTATCTGCAGTCCTGGAACTTGCTGACGCGCACCAACAGTCGGCACCAGTTCGTGAGCGTGCGGCTCACAGCCATCTGGGTGCTGGGCTTCATGGTGCGCTACTTCATCCTCCTGCCTATCAGAGTCGCCATCCTTTTCGTTGGGGTGAGTCCATGCTCAATTTTAATCAATTACGTAATTTTAGTCAGATATATAATTTTATATCATTGTATCGTTCCGAGTGTAGGAAGAGGAGTCGCCATCCTTTTCGAATTGGAGTGAGCCTATGCAAAATTTTAATCAATTGTATAATTTTAGTCAGATACATAATTTTATATCATTGTATCGTTCCGAGTATAGGAAGAGAAGAGTTCTATTTATGCAGTGTGACCGGGGTTGAACATGGATGACTTTATTCTGCCGTCTATTTAATGAGTAAGTAGTTTAAGGTCATTTTAAACTTTGATGGAAATATTGCCTAGATCTTCTAAAAATATTAAAGTGGAAGTTATTTAATCAGGGTGTATTTCGTACAATTTATTCCTATTAACATTATCTCTAACTAAGGTCAGTTGCAAAATTATCTACATGTTTTATATCTCTTGGTATCTTTATATATTTAAAATAATGATTTTTCTACATTATTTGTATATGTATCAGGATTGTGCATTTGTATTAGTTCTTAGACCGTTTTTTGCGCATAATTATTTGTATCTTCTGTAACCGCTGCTTCTGTTTCAGCAACGACCTGCGCTGGGGGAGAACAGCTCCAGCTGTCGGCTCTCACTCCTGAGAATTAATTACATTTTTATCTGTTATATGTAAAATTTTATATTTCAAATATCAATTTCTGAATGCCTTATTAATTTAATTATATCCCTATCCACATATTCATGTTACTGATGTACTTTCGGAGCCGAATTTTGTCGGTACATGTCATTGATTTCTTCAACAGATTTTAATGTCGTCTACAGCGGCTGTTCTTACTTTCATCGTGTTCATCATTCCATATTCGGCCTCTAGTAGATTTTTTTCGTGCTGTTTGTTTGTAATTCGGAATTGGAAGCGAGAAGGCCTGTACTCTGGGCAAGTGGCTGCCGAACTGTGATCGCTGCCACTTGTGGTATAGTACGCCAGTTGTTTCTGGCTATCCGCGAAAATCTTGCTACTATTTTTTTCTTTGTTTTTACGTAATTATCCGGAATTCTTCTTGCCTGAAATGGAATTAGCTAAGCACGCTCTGCGATAGTTGCCAACAGCTACCCATCTGGTATCAGTACTCCTCTATTAAAATATAATAGCTTATTTCATAAAATTACTCATTATTTGTGATTAGTAGAATAAAATTCACCAGGACTTTCATACTTGACTAGTACCTACTAGTACTATACTTGCATACAAGAAGTTTGGAAGTCACTGCTTCAGAAGATGGATGTTGAATCACGTATGAAACATTATCGGGTTTTATAACTGTCTTTTTCCTTTACCCTGACTTGCTCTCTACGCTGAATATGCGACGTGCAACTTTAGACTTTGCTCGTTGAACTTAAATGCTGAGCTCTTATATATGATTTTTTCACTTCTTTTATGGCGTCGTAAAAAATACTATGTTTTAATCACAGAATTTAATTATAAAAATTTTTACTTGCCACTATGTCTTTAAATCTATTTCTAAGAGAAAATGATAGCGAGATCTTCGTGAGTGCATTTCGGGTATCCGGTACTTCAACTTGTCTAGGTCATAATCGTTATCATAGAACAGGCAAACTGACCCCAGATATGCTCTCCCTGTTGAACGCTGTATCTAATTTGATTTTAGAGACTTTATTACTAGGTGATTTCCATTGGGTTTTGTATGTTCAGTTAAGTTTATTCACAAACGACCACGTGTTTTTCCAAACGATACCTTTTTTTATGTCTCTTTGTGATCGCTTCACTAATATTTTTTCCTTTCGAACCTGCAGTTCCCGTTCAATCCTCGGTTGTTTGCTACTTCTAGTTGTGTATCAGAAAATAAATTATTTTCATATAGTTTACGTATTTAATTGATTACTTATTAATTTTTTATGATATAGAAATTGAAGTCAAAGATTTATGTTGTAGAAATTTTCTTGCCGCTCCAGCTTGCAATTTCACCCTGGCTTTGCCCTTTTGTTGTTTATTTTATCCCCAATATTTTACCCTGCTAAGTTGTTTTAAGTTCTCCCTTTTATTCTCCTAAATTGTCGACCGCTCATTAATGTGGTCGCTACACCCCTCCTGGGTCGCGTCCCAAACCCTATACTCTTGACGGAAATTATTTATATTAACAAATTAAAGTATTAATTAATTACACAACGTCAACGGTTAGACGATCTACCTGGTGCTGGGCTGCGCTGTGATTGGCCAGATGCCGGACGGGCGCATCAAGCGCTGGCTCGCGAATTGCATGTTTCTCTCCATGTTCCGGATCATGGCTCGCGGCTTCAGCAACGTCGTCTATTACCACAACACTCACAACCGACCGCGCTCTGATGGCATCTGCGTCGCCAACCACACCTCACCTATTGACTGTATTGTGCTCGCTCAAGATGGATGTTTCTCCTTCGTTAGTATTCACTATAAATTTTATCAAACCCTGCCATCGAGCATCTATATTCGTTGTAATTCCTGAACGGTTTGGGGATAACTGCCTGTTTATTCACTTAGAAATGGTTGATGTCTATTAAATATATCGGTTAGGCAGGGAGAATGGGCCGTTGCGAGCTACTCAGTTATTAGGAATCTAAAATTCGGGCGGGTCACCGAAAGGTTGGTAACATCACGTCAATTATAACCTAATAACCAGCTATTTGTTGGTATTTATAAACCGCTTTTCGTACAGATATTCGTTGGATTCATAATTATAATTCATGTGGATTTGAAATTTTTTGTTCACTATCTGAAAACCAGGAACTGAATGCACGAAACATGCTTTGGGCTCTCACCCCCGTACATGATAACGTAAAGCACGCCATTAACGCTGCACGTGTTAACAAACATACCGTACTTCTTGCATATCTTTAAGACTGTGACGTGATCACATGGAAGTCATCATGGAACATCAACTGAAATCATGCGTTTTGTGGGCGGACTGTCGTTATAAATGCATGGGATCATTTTTATGGTGCCAAATAATCGATACATTCTATTTCATTTTACCTCTTAGCTGTATACTTGCGTATGGGCTGTGGGGTGTTAGTGACTACATAAGCCATTCAAACCGTTTTTGCAACTGAATTTTTTGTAATTCTCAATTTTACAATTCAGAATTTCAATTTTTTATTTATTAATTTCCACCTTTGTTAGCTGTAATTACTAGATTAAGTGGAACACATTCTTTCTCTTTTAAAGGGAAGATATTAAACCTTTTTGACCTCTCGACATAATTCTTTTTACGCCAGCTCATGAGCGTATGTTTCTCCGAACAAACTTTAACAACACTAGACTTATTCCGCCTCCACAATCTCCTTGTACTCTTTAAGTCTCTGGAAAATCGAATTTGTTGCTAGTATTAATTAGATCTTCCAATCTTCGTTCATTTGTAATTCACGAATAAACCAGATTCACCAAGCCTTCTCTGTTTGTCTTCAGTTGTTCCAAAGTTACTTTTTCCTTTACGTTCTGTTTGAAGTGGCAAGTTTCCGGGTCTTTATGTTGTTTTTCTTTAATTTAGCTTATGTTTGATCAGAAGCTCTCGTTGAAATCTTCATCTATCTTTAAGCTAAGCAAATTAATTTTTCTGAGCAGGTCTTTTCCACATCTGATGTCCTTACTAAAGTTACGAATATTCTCCTCACGCATTTAAATTTGTAATGGGTCTCAGGATATTGTAATTGTATTGTCGTACGAGCTATACCGGTAGAACGTTGTTCACGTTCCGCGGATTCATTTATGTATTCAGTTATTAATGCTGCGGCGGTATCGAAAGATTAAACATTTTCAGCTCACCACTGATAACGAAGCCCTTGGATCCACGACAAGATCTTCCTTTCCACTGTCTCAACTAACTTTCTACACAAACCTTCATATTATTAGTAAAATTTCTGCCTGATGTGAAATGGTTTTCTAACTAACGCTTTGTGCTGCTTACTTTCTTCGGCTTCTGTTTCTTTTTTGTACCTACAGAAATGTTCACGTAAGGGTACTTCTTGTTTTTTGTACAATATTTAAATGTATTTTGCCATGCCGTGTGTACCCCTGGTTCCACAATTATACTAGAACTTAACTACTCTCGAATCATCGAATTTTCATGTCCCCATTGCTCATCTTGTACAGTATCCGGTACTGATGTTTTATGACTGACAACTTTATTCGTAACTGTGATGCATTTCCCGACCTTATTGTATAATAGTGCCGTAACCTGACTTTTATTGTATTGGTTGATTAACTGGTATGCAAAGCAGCACCTTAGTTATGCTAGCGGTCTGCGCTGGGCTGAGACTTGGAGCCGTGCTTTCAAAAATAGCTGAGAATTCGTAACTCCGTCAGCCAATCACTGACGGCGTTTCAAGCTAAACACACCAATCACATATGAGAATCGGACGCTTATGTGTGCTTGAGAGCGATTTTTGAGAGTACGGCCCCTGGACTGACGTTTTGGTATTGTTTTGTGTGTCTGTGGTAGACGGGAGTGCTGTTGATGTGCACATACGCCGTCGGGTGCCTGAGAGAAGGCCCCCTCAAGAAGTCCTGGAACTACTCGTGGACAATACGCTGCTTCGATGTGCTCAGCGGCGCTCTGTCTCTCGTCTGCACCTACCACAACCGAGAGAACCTACCTCGCAACGGCATCTGCGTAGCCAACCACACGTCGCCTGTTGATGCCCTAGTGCTTGCTTGCGATAATACGTACGATCTGGTGGGTCCTTTGCGCTCTCTGCCAAGACTACATTCCTTCACTTGCTGGATCCCCTGAGCATTGAGTGGCCATTATATGTTGATCTTTAGATTCTAGTTGGCTCGTGTTATGTGGCAAATCGTTATACCTGCCCATTTGTAGGTATAACGTTGCTTATTACGTTGTTTATTTTGCAAGTTGTAATGACAGAACTGCTCGATTTAGTCTTTGTGTTCTTACATCAAACCTACGTCCTCAGCCACCTTGATGACCAAGTGGACTAGAGCTTGTTTGCTGTATCCCCAATGTTACCTTACAGGTGTAAGCGGTCTCTAGGGACGTGTGATGAGTGAACCTTGATTTTTTTGTGAAGCGAACGAATCTCATCTCCGTATTGTCAGTTACCTTTTCTAAAGACGTTATGGTGACGCTGCTTGTTTAAACAAACTCTGAAGCCTCCGTTTCCGCATTGATATTAAGCGCTGTTCATGGATTGACCCGCGATCTGATTCCTCCTCTATGTAATTGTGATTTTTTTGTGCTTTAGAAGCCCTAATATGACTTCAAGGTGAATGTGAGGCTATTCATTTGCTACGCTTTCTGCTTGAAGTTCATGCTGAGGTCCTTGGTTTATTCTTGGCTCCATATACTCGAATGAGACTCGAAAATTTTGTTTTTTAACCATTACTGCGACATTTTTTAGTCTCTTGTCATTCAGGTTAATTAAAACCTGGCAAACTATCCATGTTCCTATCCTATCTATTTTTGAAAAACTCTAATTTCTAATTATGATCGGTTATGGTATGTAATGCTATTTGCTGCATATATCTCTATAAACTAGGTGCTTGTATCTAATTCAGTGTTCAGCCAAAATGCAAGCAGCTTGTACTTTTTGTGGGATTTTCATCAATAAATCTTAATGTTTTATCTAGTATAGTTTTTAAATAATTTCGGCGTCTTGTAAGCCTCTAACAATTCTTTTTCTTTTGTCTGATGTTCGTTGCTGTCATAGTACGAAGTGCGCGTGAGTTTGTGAAGTGTTTCTTGTCTCATGTAACGCTTGCTGCTCACATCTCTTTGGGTTTCCGGACTTGCAGCGACGCTGATAACACTTACACGTCAAGGCTTCACTGAGTGCATGATGCACGGCATGTGGATGTCATGAAAGATAAAGAATTTCTTACAACCAATAAAATATCACTGCTGCTTTTAAATGACTGCCACATCCGGCAGTCCATTATACGTAGTCGCTACTCTGGTCCTGCAAAGCTTGCTCGCTAACCTTACGTGTTGCTGGGCGCTACTAATTAATTGTTCCTGGCTTGGCTTGGTGTTTGTCCATCAACTTAACTTGCCTGTACAAGTCGTCTGAAGGTACGTAGGATTCAACGAGGATATCTTAGGACTAATAATGGGGATTCTCCACGTCAATATCGGAGACTTTTTATATAGGTAGATAACTAGCGCATATTTATAGCAGTTATTCGGAAATATTTTTATAAGTAACGCGATTTAAATAAAGAATTTAAATGAGCATTGATTGTTGAAGGGAAGAAAAATTCATTAGACCGGGTAATTTCATTTTTTAGACCTTTTAATGTGAAGCAATTAGCTGTAGTTGCCCAACCTTTTTTAAAGTAACAATTGGCGAACATTTCTGCGGCCGGCTAAAATGGGCATAAATTCCATCTGCCTTAAAATTTGGGCGTTAATGGGTTAAGCATCCCTATATTTTTCGGCTCAATATTTGATAGTTGTGAATTACAAATAATTATGATTATCCCTTCTATACTCAATACCCGTGACTGCTAATACCCCCCGTGACGCCCCACGGTCTATATACCCACTACTCCCCCCCGTGACGCAGGTGGGGCAGAGACACGGGGGCTTCCTGGGTCTCCTGCAGACGGCGCTCTCGCGCGCCTCGTCGCACATTTGGTTCGAGAGGAGCGAGGCCAAGGACAGATATGCTGTCGCCAAGAGGTGCCCTTTTTTCACATTTATTATTATGCTCTTATATTGGAGTTTGTGTAATCTTGTGGAAGGATAATTCCTGTTTATGGTAACTTAGAATCTCCGCCCTAAGCAGTTTGTTAATGTTTTGTGTTTGTTACGTTACTATGCTGATGACTAATTATCAGCCCATGAATAGCATCATCTCTCTAAAGCACATAAGAATTTAAATGAGCATTTAAAGAGTTGAACTAAGAGCTTAAAGAATTTAAATAGGCATTTTTCTGAAATTCAAAAGAGCATTTTCTATGGGAATAAAAAAAATTGACAGATACGTGAAACTCGAATTTCTTTCAGGCTGCGGGAGCACGTGGAAGACCCGAACAAGTTGCCTATCCTGATTTTCCCCGAAGGGACGTGCATCAACAACACCTCTGTCATGCAGTTCAAGAAGGGTACTTTTGAAGTGGGCGGCACCATCTATCCGGTCGCCATCAAGGTACCTTGACTTCTCGTTTGCTGCTTGAAATTTGTCCGTGTTTTTGGAATATAATCTATAGACATTTTTGGACGAATTGTTAAAAAGTCTCCCCTGTGATTCTCGAAATCGTTCGGCGAGTTATCTAATGGCCTTCTTATCGTCAGTTATGTGTTTCAAATCAAGTCATAATTAATATTATTCATACAGGTAATCGTGTCTCAAACTTGCATGGTTTTATGTTAATCATGAAATATCCTGTAGGTTAACGTAAAGCTCTATAAAAATATGATTCGTTTTTCATGAGTATCAGTCCGACAGGAGACGCCTTCTGGAACTCGAGCGAGTACGGCATGATGAGCTACATCCTCATGATGATGACGTCGTGGGCAATCGTGTGTGACGTATGGTACCTGCCACCCATGACCATACGTGAGGGTGAGACCAGCATCGACTTCGCCAACCGCGTCAAGGCCGAAATCGCGAGGCAAGGCGGACTTGTCGACTTGATCTGGTGAGCAAATGAGTTGATGGAAATGATCTATGTAGGTGGTGCAAATTACTGCAGTTATATGCTAATGTGTAATAAGTATATACTCTTACTTTATTGTTTATTTTTCGAGTTATTTAGCCTATTTTTTGTTTAAATACTACGTGTTCCCGGTCCCCCATATGATTTTCCTGACGCCCATCATTAACTGGATATGGCGCAGTACCGTTAATTTCCATAATTAAGCGAAGTACTTATTTTAGATTTCCAGCTAATGTTTTCTCTTTGATCACTACAAATATTTTGTGTAATTACTATCATCGCGCTTCTCAGGGACGGTGGCCTGAAGCGCAGCGCTGTCAAGAAGGAGTGGCGGGAACAATACCAACAGGAATTTTCCAGACGCCTTCGACTTCACAGCCTATCTTCATCTGCCGCGAGAAAAGCCCGTCTCTCAACGCCCTCGGCTCTCAAAAACAACAACAATAATGATACTTCTTCTGCATCATCGGAACATCCGACCGTTGATTCTTCTTCAACGGACAACGAAAGGGAAACGCCTGTCAATGAATCAACGACAAACGTAGCGCCATCAGCGAGCTGCCCCACTGTTAATGGAGCTGATCCTCTTGACAAGGGGAAGGATGCGCTCGTCAATAACGCTCCAGTATCAGCGAATAGGAAAAATTTGCCCACAACCTCCAATGATTTGACTATTCAAGATAGAAATTTGTCAGTAAATGGGGTAAATCTGACGAATAGCAAGGATGGAGTTACATTAAATGATACGAGTGAGCTCAAAAATCGTCAGAAGCATGCCAATGACACAGTCCCATCCCTGAACGGAGGAGGCTCGCGCGTGTCAGGCTTAATTGTCAACGGCTCGTCGGACCCGCCAGTTAACGGGTCCGGGTTGCAAGTTAACGGGTCCGGGTTCTTTACCTCCGACCCAACCGTGGTGTCCAAGAAAGACCTTCGCCTTGCGCATGATAAAGACCACCTCGTACCTGGTCCCGTCACCGCCTCCATCTTGAGAGAGAAAGCTGAATGACATGAAGCTATCTTTTGAGTTGTTCTTGTTTCTGTAAAAAATTGTATTTGTGTTCTTGGACTTGAAGTCGTTATAGAGATGGCGGGAGTGCCGTATACATTAAATTTTTTGTGTGTGATGTGCTCAAAGCCTAGAAATTGTTGAATTATTTCCAAGCATGGGCGAGTGATATTGTAACTGGAAAGTTATTGCTTGACTCATAAGTTACATGAAGTAAGCAAGCTCGGTGTTCAACACACATTTAGTGGACATTTTTGTGTCCAAACTAAAACCTGTCAATGAATTTTGTTGAGATTAGTGCCTAGGGCGTTATAGGAACCATTTAGGATAAAGTTTAAATATTTTATTCAAAAACTTAACCTAACTGGACCATGATGACCTCGAGTGTCTTGGTATCTTGAAGCTGAGCTCATTGATAGTCGAATTCCAGGACCTCCATTTTTGGCCTAAAGTCAACTTGGAGATAACGCTTAGCTAACCGATTTTTATAAAAGCCGTAATAACGTCTAGGCATCAAGACGGTCAAATGAGCAATGCAACCCCACTATGTTTACCATTTACATTAAAAAGAATCTTCCATCTGTAAAGAAAAAAAATGTTTCAATTAAAAAGTTTGACTTAAATTTGAATAGTATGTAATGTGATGATTTAAATAAATAGACTGAAAACGGTTAAAACGCCAATTAATTTATAACGCTGAGATAATTGTGAGTAATAAACTTTAAGACAAGCATTTTTTTCTACACAAAAGCGTGTAGGTATTCAATTTATTGTGTTCGGTAGAAAGTAATATAGCAAAGAAGCGAATGATATTTTCTAAATGAAGTATGTAAGGTTAATCTGATATTTTGTATTACTTGAAATGATAGATTTGTATCGCACAAACTTGCAATGAATGCATTTAGGAACTAGACCATTTGTATGCCGGCTAAATGTGAAGTTGTAGACTTGCACATTTGGCCAAGTGTATGAAAATTTGAATTATATTCATTTTTCATTTTTTTCACGCATAATTTTCTTTTCGTTGTATGCGATTAATTTTTTTCCAATTTTGCACACTGGTGAAAGTTGAAGTAATTGCTGCATGAATCTAAGAATGATTTTTCAATTTATTTTGATAGAATATTCTGACGCAACACAGCGTGAATTTCCTCACGGTAAAACTATTGTGATTGCTAAATAAAAGATAAACAAGAGGAAAGTTACCGAGCAATTGATTAATTTTTCATTTATTTAGCATGGTATATGCATTTATTCACAACTCATGTTATCCAGTTTATTACAATTACCTTAAATGTACGTGCATAATACTCATTATACTCAGAAGCTGTAGTTGGCGAGCTGCTGGGTTATCGATAATTATTTTAAATTTATTCTGGCGATAGACATAATCTATGGGGTGTCCTGTGTCTGTTATAGGATAGTATGTGCTGATGAATCACACGTATATCTTTTTGAGAAGCGGGCAATTTTGTACTAATACTTGGGTAGTTCATTAATGCTTTGTTTTCAGCTTTTTAGTGCTTTTAGTCTCAACCGTTTTTTTTCTTTTTGAGATTTTCATTGTTTTTTCTTAGGATAATAAGTACGTTCCTTATGTTTATCCTACATTTAAAATACCTCGATTTTGCTCAAAAATCTTCGGTAGTAGTAGCAGCATATGATGCGACATGCACAGCAGTAGGCCTTGTTCATACGAGTTTGTGTCATGTTAGCGAGGCACACTTCATAATGTCTAAGAGAAACGTAATCTCTGTTTAGTGTGGGTTCACACATATCACATATGTTACGTATGTTTTCAAGTTCCTTGCAATATGCAAAAAAAAATCCCACTTCCAAGAGACTTGGAAGTGTTTCCGAATAATAGTTGTGTTATTGTATACAAGAGTGAACTCCTTTTATGTCCTTTTCTGTAATTTTTTTGTCACGTTAAGGGCCATGAGTAACACGTCTATGATCTGCTATCACTAATTTCGATTGAGCTTTCAGACCGAGACGTAATTTCAGTTAATGGAATTGCAAGAAAGCCTGAGAATTAAATTTTTACTTGTTTGTTAACGATATGTAGTCGTCAAGGCCTTGGTTTGTGTGTGTGCTTGTTCATGCATTAGGATTTTCAAATTTTTGTAACTAATTTGCATATTTTTCGACGCTTCAGCGATTCTGAATATCGTTTATGAACTTCTCAGCCGGACCTCCGTTCATCATTGTAATCAAGATTAACGTCACAGTTCAATTCGTAACAATCGTTACTTATCTACTTATATTATCGTTACGAGTAACTCAAGACTCATGTGTCTTCAATTTTCAAAAAGAACTCTGGCCTTGTAGTTCATGTCTTGCTCGTATCATGAATGAAAGCGTCTTTACGTCCTGCCATTAATACGCGCAACTTATGGCTGAGATTCTGTGTATTTCAACGTCTTCAATTAGGTACCGACTCATGTGGTATCAGTAAAATTATTTCGGTGCAAAACCCACTACTAAGTCTACCAAATTATTGTAGTACTGGGGTTTCCCATAGCTGTGTTGAATAGCTTATATAGACAATTCTGGGTGTTCCTTTCTTAAAAAAGTGTTCTATTCTTTAGTTGTTACCCTTGTTTGTTGGAGGATTGGGCTTGTGATTGTCGCATTATTGGTTTGTGGAAGATTTCCATTAAGGCTGTGTCTAGTCACTAGTGTTGATGACTTTTGAATTATGAAGATCGATTTACCCTCGTTATTACACGCTCGTGTGCAGAAAGCAGTGCTCGATCGCCCTCAGAAATTCGCCACTGTTAACTTTGCTCTACCTTCTTGATGTTGGCTAGGCATCGCAACGTAAAGCACTCTCAGCTTTACGTGATTTTTTCCTCATTTCCTCTTAATTAAAAACTATTATTAAAAAATTACACTCATTCAAGAATGAATCAGTTTCTCGCCCACGTACAAATGTCTTGAGAAAAGTCAAAGAATTCTTCCATTTGGTATTTACTGATATCGCTTAACCTAGGCTTGAATTGTAGATATTTTCGATAAGTCAATATTATAATGATGTAATTATTATATAGAAAGAGTACAGCTTTCAAGAGTATCTATTTGTAACGCTTGTGATGTGCTCTGACAATACCCACAATTGTACTTGTATTTCATAATTTGTACGTGTACTGAAATGGGATGAGATCGCACTTTGTCTCTGAACTTATAATATATGTTGAAGGTCTCTTCGTTACTATTGCTGTTCATTGACGATAGTTCATTACGACGTATGCATATTGTGATGTTCAGCATGACACATGATAATAGAAGTGACCAGCTTGTAAACTATATAGTTACGTAAAAACCTGTCATGAATAAAATTTAATTGCACGATTTTCTGTTTACTGAATATTTGTTGACTCCTTGTCTAACTAGTAGCTGATGGACTGTTGGTTGTGGCTTGAGATAATACGGAACCATCGCTTGGCTTTGAATAAACTTAGCTCATTTACTTTAGTACCTAATGCATCATTTGCCATTAAAATATTAACAATAACAATCTACCAATGACGCTATAGTTCAATTTGTCTTTTATGCCTCCTAATGTCAATCAATTCTAGGAATCTAGAAAGGAACTCTTCTGTTGCAGGTTTCATTTATTCAGTTACTCAATTACATTTTATTATCAAATTCATGGAAAAAACATGGGATCGAGTGTAAATGGAATCACGGCTAATTTAATATGATTTCATATTTTCTTCCTTGAATGAGCTTGGTTCTGTAAAGTGAATGCCATCGAGTTATTTAAAGCCTTGCTTTTGTGTTCCCTTTTTCATTGTAGGAATGTCGATCTGTCTCGATGCCGTTTCCTCTAAACTGTTACAGTGATCTGTCATCACAATTTCGTGTCTGCACTCGACTAGTTTGAGAGTAGAAGTTAGACGGTCATATTTTCGTATTCGTGTTCACTCGTGAGTGTCACAATGTACAGTGACATGTATCGTTTCCTATAACTGTGGTAATTAATGTTCGGTGAATGTGCGTGTTATCACATCGTGACTTACAGCTCTCAGACAACATACTTAATAAATGTAGCCTCAGTAATTAGCTTTTGCTACTTTTAGTCTTGATGTCCGTGTTCACTGTGAAGCGACCATCCTCAGCATTTGCCCATTATTTTACTTGTTGCTTGGTAAATTTAAGAACAACATGTACATGAAAATAAGCCTGCTGTAATTGTTGACATTTTTGTTCTCGATAGTTTTTGCTTCATTTGTGTTGCGCTACACAAGTCGATTGGAATTTGTCCTAATTTGATTCTAATCATGGCTAAGCAATGTCACAAGCAACATCTTATTGATATTGTAGACTTACTCTGTGCATTCGAGTGCGTTCAGGAGATATTTTTATTAAATACACTAATTTTTGGTCAGGTATGCTTGCATTCAAGGCACGTAACATAGGATGGACTTCTTTTGGCAGTTATCTACAAAAATGGGCTTGTCTTAGTGCCTGACCTCTGATCTGATCTTGACTCTACCGTTTTGCCTTTCTGCATCTAAAAGCATACCAGATATTATCTCTACTGATGAAGTTTTGTATAATTCAAATCACAGTTCTTCGTTGACTCTAGTCTGACGTTGGTCAACTTGACCTTGTATTTCTTTTCATTTCTCCCTGTTGTTTTACCTAGTTTGTGTAGAATTACCATCGTTTCAATCGGGGAGTAGAACATACTAACGATGAACCAGAAAATGTCGTGTGAACCTATGCATTTAAAATAAAATAATAATTAATTTACCTCTAAGATAAGTCTACCTCTAAACCATTTTAATTTCTTCCTTAATTATGATTGAACAGGTTCTGTTGAGCACAAAAATATTTCCGAATTTAAGGCAGATTTGGTCCTATGTGTTGTCATTTTTATTTCAAATATATTATTATGATTAGGAAGAAACGAAGGTTTTGTTACGAAATCGACCTAGAGTGCAAGGAGGTAGAAAGACTTATTCAAATTGAATTCTTCGTGTTATTCATGCATGGAATAGCGGAATAATAGGGGTATTGTAATGTCTGAAATTGACGAATTAATCTGTTTGAAGTTTTTCGGTTATTGCTGATGTAATTTTCTACTAGTGTAAATTGTATGTTGAATTATATTTGTGTGACATGCTGTGATCTTATGATTCATCTTCCCTTTGATGGCCATCTGTTACTTTATTGTCGATCAAGTATTGTATCCAACATGCGTTTAGTCATCACTGACATAAGTGTTGGAATATTTGTCTTGGTGATAGATTTTCGTATGGATGAGGATCATTCTTCGATTTTTCCTATCTCCGGCAAATTCTTGTAATGGAAGCACTAAGAAGATCCCAGTGCTAACGTCGATGCTCGCTTGAGGCAGTCTATGGGAACAGGATTTGAAAGTCTTTGAGCTTATACGCCAGCATTTATCAATCAAAGCACTTGTACGTTTAAATTTGGCGGGACGGCTTACTGACATATAGTAAACTCCTCAGCGATTGCTTGACCCCTCAGACATCTTGACTTTCGGTGCGAGATAGATAAATAACTGAAGCGCTAGTAAACATTTGGTCAGTGATTGCCAAGACGCCTCTTTGGAGCCTTAATACTGCAGTGATAACGGCATCGCGCAGGCCTCTATTCGTATACTACTCACTCCAATGCAATAATATACATGCTGTGTAACTGTGCCAGCGTTAAAAATTTGACCAGGTTTTAATAGATGGGTGCTGTCTCGAACCTTAAACTTGCTGCGCTTGCCCCAGGCTACGTCGTTGATTTAAACGCGAATTTTTACGACGCGTGCGGGTCCCTAACACGAAATAGCTGCTTCAATTTAGGCGATTTTGATATTGCGGCTAACCCGAGTATTCTTTATTAAAAATAATTTCTGCTATCCAACATATATCTTCTTCTGAAGCGTAAGTTACTCAACTCTCATCTCAGCTGTTGCCGCTTGCAACGCACACGGTTGTTTTAGACATGTTAGTAGGCATCAAACATGTCGCCGAGGAATTGACGGAGCTGCAATATATGCAGCGCGCACAAGCTTTCAGCCCAGGGTATGGTGGCGTTTAAATTCGGCTAAGAGTATAATTACATTTGTCCATACTATCTTGAATTTAGTGCATTGAATTTTTAGGTAGAGTTGTCAAACAACACCGAGCGCTCCGACACTTATTAGGCAAATTTTTTTGGAAGAAATATTTAATGCTTTTCTTCCTGGCATAACTTTGCAAAATGGAAATCAATCTAGACCAAATCAAATAACAAAGCTATAGTATATATTAACACTAGGCTATTCATTCACATTACGCTTATCCGAACGTTATAGGGATGTTATTTTTATGCTTCGTTTTAACTTAGCCCACAGCGGCTCAATAAATGCTAAGTTAGATATTTCACTTATTACTCTAATTGAAATGGATAGTAATAATGTTCAAATGCAGCTCAAATAACAATTGATGTTTCATGTCCGACTTTCTTTGATTACTTCTAAAGATTAAGAACTGTATTTCAGTCATTTGAGAATGAGTAACGTATGAGATATGGTTGTGGTTTGTGTTGCGCAGCAAAGCAGGTTTCTCGTTGAATAATGATGGGTTTATTTTCGGCTCCTGCAAATAAGCTCGAACCTGAAATAGGTGAGCATTTCAACAATGTTATTTTTCTACTCATTTCGTGTGGACATTGCTGCTTATAATTTATCATAGAAAATAGGCTACATTAGATATGGAATAAAGTGTTACAGAAAAAATATAAGTTTTTAGTAAATTTTATCAACATTTCAAGGTTTTAATGAAAAATTATCCTAGAAACTACCAAAAAGTATTTTGTTAATTGTTGATCAATAAAAAAATAAATTCAGTTTGCTGCAGTATAAGATCGGAAAAGAGATGTGATTTATTACTCTGATGAATAGAATAGGCCAAAGGCCATAGCCATAGGGTAACTGGGTAAACGCAGTATATTCCAACATTGTGGGTAATTCCGACACTTCTCAACTTTTTTCCTTTATATTAGGCTTTGTTTTAGTTCCACGCATTTGTTGATGGTTGAAATAGTGACGTCATACCAAGCCTTACTAGGTTAACATAGGGTAAACGCGGTATATTCCGACACTTTAAGGACGCATCGAGAAATGAAAAACTATTAAAAAAAAACCGTATGCGTTACGTAAGTTCTGTTGCTTTCACATGACTCTCAAAACACTTCATTACGCGTCAGCAACGATGAAACGTCACAAAATGTTGCCATATTTATTAAAAAGCCTTTAGAATGGAAACCTATCAAATACCTATATTCCGTCACTTTGTGTGGCAACATCCGACACGTGGTGAGTCGTATTGCGTCAGCGCTTCAAATTTAACTGATACGTATTGCCGACATCCACGTGTTCGAATTCCGTTTGCTGTGTGAGCTGTATTGGGA